>NC_139220.1:173467041-173617041 GCF_055691185.1 Crinia signifera
TCGCTGTGAGGGCATGGCCAGTGCTGTGTGAACTGCTGGCCATGCCTTCAGCCCCCCTGCCTGCCTGATTAGACGCATGCACATGCATGTGTCTAATTCCCGCAGGACCGTCCCAAAAAATGGGATGTCACACAAAAATCGATACTCACTGACTATGCCACACCACGTTGCCCCCCACAGCAAGGCTTCTAATAAATTATAAATTACCTGCTAGTTGCCAAGGCGGTTCATTTCCGTTGCCAAGGTGGTTAATGTCCATTACCAAGGGGTTAATATGCATTGCCAGGGGTTCTTGCTCGTTGCCAAGGGGGGTTAATGTCCGTTGCCAGGGGTTCTTGCTCATTGCCAAGTGGGGGGGGGGAGTTAATGTCCATTGCCAGGGGTTCTTGCTCATTGCCAAGGGGTTAATATGCATTGCCAGGGGTTCTTGCTCGTTGCCAAGGGGGGTTAATGTCTGTTGCCAGGGGTTCTTGCTCGTTGCCAGGGGGGGGGGAGTTAATGTCCATTGCCAGGGGTTCTTGCTCATTGCCAAGGGGTTAATATGCATTGCCAGGGGTTATTGGTTGTTGCCAAGGGGTTTATATTTGTTGCCAGGGGTTAATGCTCAGTGCCAAAGGGGGTTAATGTCCGTTGCCAGGGGTTCTTGCTCCTTGCCAAGGGGGGGGGGGGGGTTTAATGTCCATTACCAGGGGTTCTTGCTCATTGCCAAGGGGGGGGGGGGGGGTTTAATGTCCATTGCCAGGGGTTCTTGCTCATTGCCAAGGGGTTAATATGCGTTGCCAGGGCTTATTGGATGTTGCCAAGGGGTTAATAATTTTTGCCAGGGGTTAATGCTCGTTGCCAAGGGGATTTTAATTTCCATTGCCAGGGGTTCTTGCTCATTGCCAAGGGGTTAATATGCGTTGTCAGGGCTTATTGGATGTTGCCACGGGGTTAAGCATTTTTGCCAGGGGTTTTAGCTCTTGCCAAGGGGGATTAATTTCCATTGCCAGGGGTTTTAGCTCGTTGCCAAGGGGTTAATATGTGCCCGGCCACCCGCCCATGAGTTGCTGCTGCTGCCCCCCCTTACCCTGCACACAGTGAGACAGACGCTAGAAGTCATTTTTCACTTCCAGCGTCTAACAGGAAGCACAGCTCTGCAGCGTTACCAGGAAGTCGCAGAGCTGTGCTTCCTGTCAGACGCTAGAGGTGAACTATGACTTCTAGCGTCTGTCTCACTGTGTGCAGGGCATACCAGGGGCAGGGGCAGCTGACGGGCGGGTGGCCGGACACGCAGCGGCACTTCAGTGGGGCAGGCCGCGGAGGTCCCGGAACGCCGTTCCTGATGACGTCATTTTGCAAAAGAGCTTCAGGAACGGCGTTCCGGGGCGTTCCGGCACAAAAATAGTAAACTAGTACCATAAACATCAGGGCCGGTTTAAGGTCTTTGGGGGCCCTGGACAACAAAATTGTCCCTGGACAGAGGCAGCTAGTACCTGGCTAACAGGAATCCAGGCAGGAAAATAGTCTTTTATGTAGAACAAAACCAACGCATTTAGTTAAAAACTACTACATCAGGGGAGTAGCTATGGGAGATACAGAAATAAATAGGGGGCTATAAATATAAAAATACAGTATAAACATTATTATGTAAAAACTTATAAATTATCAATGTAAATCAAATCATCTACATACCAATAAAGATCTTACAACAAGATCAGAACATCGACAAATAATCTTTACAGTACAAATATAGTATAAATATCCCCATTTTCACTTCATAAGAGGAAGGTATATCTTTTCTACAAAAATGCAGATCAGTAGCAAAACATACTTCATAAAGTCAATTTCATGCATAGACAATGATATCACAGACAACAGCAAGATATGTGCACCTTATATGCTTCCACCTACCACAATATAATGTAGAGCAGTCTTCTCATCCACTGACAGAAAGTGAATGAGAGGAGTGAGGGCTGGCATTTTTATAGGAAGGGGGCAGTGACGTACTTCCGGATTTAACTTTAGTAGTAAAACTGATATTTAGGGTGCTACAATATTTATAACCAGTCCTGTATATAATCCTTAATTATGCGTTTTATATAATAATGTAACCAGGGTTTCTTATAGTGCAGGACACTGCCTGTGTATACAGGGGCGGATCCAGGATAAAATGACAGGGGGGGCACCATGATAAAAGAGGGTTTAGGTGGGGGAGGGGCGGTGTTAGTGGTGCCAGTGTACATGTTAAGAGAGCGGCAGAGAGAGGGTGGGAATGGGATTAAAAATAGGTGCTGGCATTTAAAGTACGCAGGCCCACCATGGCGACAAAAGCGAAGGATGTAGTTGTACGTGTGGGGAAGGCGCGCTCCGGAAAAGGGGTGTGGCCACTCAACAGAGGTGTGTCCTTGAGTGTAGTCTACAACACCATATACAACTTCTACACATTATGCAACAAAATACTAGACCCCTTTATACTTCCCCCTTACACATGATGCCAAATGGAATGAAACTAAATTCACATAATTCCACATGGATTGAGCCAAAATTCAAATAATGCCACATGGATTGTGTCAAAATTCACATAATGCCACACGGATTGAGCCAAAATTTACATAATAACACACGGATTTAGCCAAAATTCACATAATGCCAAATGGATTGAGCCAAAATTCACATAATGCCACATGGATTGTGTCAAAATTCACATAATGCCACATGGATTGAGCCAAAATTCACATAATGCCACACGGATTGAGCCAAAATTCACATAATGCCACATGGATTGAGCCAAAATTCACATAATGTCACACAGATTGAGACAAAATTCACATAATGCCACACGGATTGAGCCAAAATTTACATAATAACACACGGATTGAGCCAAAATTCACATAATGCCAAATGGATTGAGCCAAAATTCACATAATGCAACATGGATTGAGCCAAAATTCACATACTGCAACACGAATTGAGCCAAAATTCACATAATGCCACATGGATTGAGCCAAAATTCACATAATGCCACATGGATTGAGCCAAAATTCACATAGTGCCACACGGATTGAGCCAAAATTCACATAATGCCACATACTGTATATTGAGCCAAAATTCACATGATGCCACACAGATTGAGCCAGAATTCACATAATGCCACACAGATTAAGCCAAAATTCACAATACGCTTCATAAACAGGGACATTGTCCACCAAAGGCACGCATTAAACATTTACACCATAATGTCCATTACACGTTAAGTTACACGCCATTATGTCCATTATGTATTATGCCAAACACCATAATGCCTATTAAAAATTATGCTACATAAGTGCTGCTTATCTACATGCTCATTGCCAAGGGTTCCATGCTCATTGCCAGAGGTTCCATGCTTGTTGCCATGTGGGATTACATGTTCATTGCCAAGGGGGAATACATGCTCGCGGTAAATGGGGCACAGCCGCCGCCAGGCAGAAGTGATAGCCACTGACAGTGGCAGAGCCTGGCTGTATTCAGAGCACTGCAGGTACCGGCTATTTGAAATAATACCCCTTTCACACCAGAAAATGCATTACCAGTCTGGCCCCTTTTACACCAGCCTAGTCCCTGCATTTTCTGGTGTGAGGGGGAGAGAAACCCCCCCCCCCACGTGCCCGGGTGCCCCCCCCCCTGAATCCGCCACTGTGTGTATATACTGTGTTTCCCCGATAATAAGACACTGTCTTTTTTTTTTTTTAAACAAAAAACACCATAGGGCTTATTTTAATTAACCATGCCCCCAGTCCTGCTTTTATAGTCACCATGCCCCCAGTCCTGCTTTTATAGCCACCATGCCCCCAGTCCTGCTTTTATAGCCACCAGGCCCCAGTCCTGCTTTTATAGCCACCATGCCCCCAGCCCTGCTCTTCACCTTTCAGCACGTTCCAGTATTTCAGGCTTTCCGCCGCTGCTGATTTACTCCGCTCCCGCCTGTGTACAGAAGCCGCGTGTATGTGCGCAGTGACATCATGCACAATGCATCCCTGGGACTGGGAGGCTTCAGCGGTACCAGGACTGATACAGTACTGCAGCAGCATCCATCATGCAGGGCGGCGGTGAGGGGGATAGCAGGGATGGAGCTGGGGCATTGAATTTAGCGCACAGACTCGGGTAATCAGGATTTCGATATATATATCTCCAATACGGCATCACTCGGCATGTCTTGTTCAATAAAATAAAATGTGATATCCTACATTTTTGTAATAAACATTTAAAATGGTGATGTTACCACGAGAATATCATGTTTTATTGTACAAGATATACTAAGTGCCACTGTATTGGAGCTACATTCGGGTAATCGAAGAGGATGTGCTGGCTATTCGCTATTTGTATGTACAGTATGTGTGTGTATATGTGTATATGTGTGTATATATATATAGTAGAGGTAGGATACCGCACTCACAATGACTCACAGTTCAACTCGGCGGTGCTCCACTTTTAAAGGCAAAAAAATCCCATATGTAGCATATATTTGGAGAAGCAGGCACTCACCATAGGCAGCATTTAAAGTTGAAACAGGTATTTATTCAGTCATAGCTGAAGATATATATATATATATATATAGCAGACGGTTTGTTCGGCACTCCGGACGAAGAGTCATATACCGTGGTGCCTTCCTTCCAAATGACATACAATATAGACCAAGGGTTTGTTATAGACCCACAGGAATAAGGCGGCACTCCACGGATTTAGATAAAGTTAGGTGAAGATTTTATTGTCAATAGACAGTATACATGTTGCCAGTCGTCAACGTTTCAAGGCCACCTGGGCCTTTTCATCAGGACGTGCAAATCGGTGCATAAAGTGCGGTGCAGTGAAAAAAGACCGATTTGCACGTCCTGATGAAAAGGCCCAGGTGGCCTTGAAACGTTGACGACTGGCAACATGTATACTGTCTATTGACAATAAAATCTTCACCTAACTTTATCTAAATCCGTGGAGTGCCGCCTTATTCCTGTGGGTCTATAACAAACCCTTGGTCTATATTGTATATATATATATATATATCCTCCAATAAGCAGGCATCACTTCGGGACTTTTAGTGTAACAATCAAGTGAAGTTTATTCCTTCTACACGGTCTACGCCGTTTCGGGTGTTTAACCCTTCGTCAGGACCAGAGGATATCACAACAAAAAGTGCAACAACAATATATATATATATAAAACAAACGGCAATTTGGCACTCTGGACAATTTTAGTCAACTACCTGGGGTGCCATGCTGGATGGTCAGAATACACAACAGTGTATTAATGCAAAAAAGCAGAAATGATAGTCGGCACTCCTCAGGTTTTTTAGTAATAAACTTTGTTAGGGTAAAGCATCTCATCGACGTTTCATGGCCCACCGGCCATTTCATCAGGATGCAGTCTGTAAAGGTAAAGTGCAAGTGCAGAGAGAGTGACATGCAGGTGCCTGCTAACCTGATACTTATGCATGTGCAGGTGCCCATGTCGACATGTGTGAAGCGCCGCCGGTTCCTGTGCGCCGGGCTGCCTGTGGTCGCTTCCGGGTGTCGTGACGATGTGACAATCCTAGCAGACAGAATGCCAGCAGTCTGAATACCAACCCCGCATCCCAACTAGTGGCCAGCAGATTGTGGTGGCATAAGACCCTTGCAGGGGTGCCCTGGGGGGATACGGTCGTACTGTCGACCTGACTTAGGTCGACAGTTATTAGGTCGCTACATTCTGGCGTTCTTCTTCCTGCGGCTGCCTGGTATATTGTTATCCCCTGTTGCTACCAGTTAATCCGTACCAGAAAGCAGCACAGGATCTTGACCATCGGTTCCAAGGCTGATCCTGACCATCGGTTCCCAGGTCGATCTTGACCATCGGTTCCCAGCCCGATACTGTTTACCGGTTCCCAGGCCGACCCTAACCATTAGTTCCCAGGCTGACTCTGACCATCAGTTCCCAGGCCGATCCTGGCTATCGGTTCCTAGACCGACCTTGACCATCAGTTCCCAGATGGATCCAGTATCCTCAGTTCCAGAACTTACCTGATACACCAGTACCACTTCTCCAGTCCAGCACAGATAGGAGTGAGAGTTTTGACAGCAAAGTCCATAAAACCATAGGTGGGGTTAGACTCCGCACCTCTGTACAGAGTCACGTCAAGTCTCCACCTCCTGGCTGTGTCCACAGTTCCCCATTCCATCAAACCACCAAGTTTCAAGTGGAAATGTAGCTGCGACAAGATACCAGGTTTGGTTAGTGGGGAAGACATTTGGGCCCCCCTGTCTTAATTGCCCCCCCCCCCCGCCAAAAGTCTTAATCCACCTCTGGTTTACCGTGGTGCTAATTACTGAGGACCAGTGGGCACACTTCTGCCCAGTTCAGCAATAACTTATTCCTCACAGACCATTTTGAGCGTTGTCAGATAAATGGCCCAGTGCAGAGAGCATGGTTGACCCCACTGCATGAAGGACCTGCCCCTTACCTTAGGACTGCAAGGCTGCTGATAGAATAGTCCTGCCACCTATCAGCACTAACGATCACAGCCACATACTGCTTCTAATTAATAGACTGCTGTACATTGTTTTTGTTCACTGCTGTCTGGAAATTATATAGTGAGGGTTTGGTGGTATCTGAGCGCACTATGGGTACTGGGATGTCACCACAGCCCTCTATTCACCAAAAAGAGCAAAACACCCACTCTTTTAGGATAACAATGGACAAAAGAATGGTTTACAGAGACGGCGCATGGGACTCACAGTGGCTATGTTATAATAACTCTGGACCAGTGAAGGGAAAATTTTAACCAGAAGAAACAATTTTAGTTACATAAAAACACACATCTGAAGAAGGAATCACTTTCCGAAACATGTTATGAGGATGCCATCACGCTGACGGGAGGATATTCTATACCATCACGTTTTTGTCTAAGCCTGTGCGGTGGTGCGCAATAATGCTACCCGGGATTTTACAACTGAGCACCTAGCCCACCGCACCATCCTGTCATGGTGAGATAACACATTGATTGCCCCCGTCAATTTGTTTATATGCATGCATTTGCATTTCTGGATATACTGCACTTGCACTTTTTCATGTGTGTGTTTTTATGTAAATAAAATTGTATCTTCTGGTTAAAATATTCCCTTCACGGGTCCAGAGTTATTATAACATATCCACTGTGAGTCCCATGCGCCATCTCTGTAAACCATTATTTTGTCTGTGAATTAAAAGCAGCTCACAACCGGAAAGCAAAAGCGCAGGGGTCCCTGTAGAGACCACTGTGTTCCTGCTCTCACCAAGGTACATGCTCCATGTTCTCCACACCATACAGGACATTGTATTTCTACTCCTGTCACCCACTGCCTCTCCTGGTTACCACCTCCCTGTCACCCACTGCTCCCCATCACCCTCTGCATCCCCCTGCCTGCCGCTGTCATTCTCTGCCTCTTCTTTGATTTTTGCTGTCACTGTCTGCCTCTATCATCCTTTGCCTCTGTCTGCAATACACTGTCACCCTCTTCCTGTTACACAGTGCATCCCCTGCTCCCCTGCCTTCTGCTGCTACCCACTGCCTCCGCTGCATTATGCCGCCACTGTTTGCCTCTCCATATTACTCACTGGTTCCTCTGCCTTTCTTAAACCTTATTTCCACTGTCACCTTCTGCCTCAAATGAAATTTTGCACCTTACAAGTTCCGCCACTGTTTGGGGCTGATATAGATTTAGATATAAGCATCTTTAAAAAAAAATTGTAAAGTGCCTATTATATGCTAACCACATAAAAAGTTTACAATTTTCACTCATATAAGGATTAGAACACAAATTCCACTGACATCTATTTTCACCTAGATGAGCAAAAAGGGGGAGGTGGAGCACATAGGGAGGGTTCAATTAGCCATGAACTACTTTTGGCAACTCATGTTGCGCATTGATCTGTCTATTATAGTTGTCAAACTGTCGAGCAGTATCTATCTCTTGCAATAAATTCATGGCAGACACCAGGACCAGTTCCAGAGCCAAAATGTGCATAATTAAATCTGCCCAACAGGTGGAGTGTTCACGTAATTGCAACTCAACAAAGACACATACAGTATTCACCTGTCATGACACATTTATCTAGTAGGTGCCTGGCCCACCTAGGTGCAAAATGCACGCTGATGATAATGACAATTAGCAGATGCTTTTGATTGGTTGGGTGTATATTGATCCTGCCCTAATACTGGTAATATTTTTAGTGTGGTTGCTGTTGTCTATTAATGTTGAAATTTGTATTTAGTTTGAGGTAGTAAAGAAGATAGTTATTTGATTTTTTCAGGATATTTACATTTATTTGAACTTATGTAGTACTTTTATTTTGTGCTTCATCTATATTTAATTGTATTTGACATGATCAATGTCACTGGTATCTGCTAAAATACATCATCACATTATTATATTATGTACAGATTGGATAATGTGACTTTACTAGTAGAAATGTATAACCAATTTCTCATCTCATAAGAGAAGTGTTTCTTGCCTGATGGGAGAGATAGTCACCTCCCAGCAGTCTCAGTCGTCTCTGTCCATCTCATCCAACTGAATACTATCCTATCAACCTACTGACAGCAAGCATCCCCGCAGCCACGCCCAGCCAGAACAGAAAGTTGGCTAGGCGAGGGGCAGCAACATGGGGATACTGTACATGTTAGAACACTTTACTTCAACTATACGAAGTAAAGTGACTGTAACAGGAGACTGTCTCTCACAACGCATTTCTGCAAAACACTCAAAAACAGTGGTTTGGATGGGTGCATCCTCCCTAAAACCAGCTTGCAATTTGTTAACTATAGAAAATCATGGGGCCCATTTACCATTGAATATTTGTGGCTAATTGCCTAACAACACATTTTTTCGGGGCTAAGCCGCAAATATTAAGTACCTCCAGAATGTATCTAGGAGGGGCCAGGTATTGGAGATTCCTTCTGTCCCCCCTCCAGCCGCATTTCCCATAGTCTCTATGGGGGATGCGACGTTGCCTGATGTACCAATATCAGGAAGTATCACATCGGGTACCAGAGCTACTGCCATTCTAAAAAAGGCAGTAACACATTGTAGCCTATGGGCTACACACTGCACTGCCGGCATGGCTTCTCTATCGGCGCTCCTCACTGATAACGTTGGGCGTTCAGTGCGACTAGTGGAGGAGGAGGACAGAGGGATGCTGGCCAACGTTAAAAGTACTGCTGTAAGCATAATTTTTTATTGGCCCTGCCTAAGGCTGCTCTGGGGCTCCAATGCCTGTGGGGCCCCTGGGCAGTAGCCCACCATGCCCATTGGGAAAGATGGCCCTGGGTAGAGGGTAACTGAAGATGTATCTTTTTTTTACATTTCAGCACTAGTTATTTACTTTAGAATATAGGTGTACCGAACGTGATATCCAAAGTGATATTTTGCTGCTACCTAGGACAGTACTTTAATTAAGAAAGCAGATTTCTGATAACACTACTAGGCCAAATCATGATGCACAGGTGATGGGAAGATTTAAGGTGCATACACACAATAGATTTGGCATACAATGTGGATGCTCCCAATCGTTCGGAATGATCAATCATTCAAATAATTCTGTATGTATGAACGATGCCGATGTGGGTACCCACCTCTCGTTAATAGAGGTCTATGATCTTTCATGCATGCAAAGATCATAGACCAATATTTTGCAATGTCTTTAAATAGTTTTATGTGTATGCATGATGAAAGATTTGGTAATCAATGTTGTGTATTTTTGTAATAAACGATAATCATTAAAGATCGATTGGTTATGTGTAATCAGGGGCGGATCCAGGATAAAATTACAGGAGGGGCACCATGATAAAAGAGGGTTTAGGTGGCGGAGGGGCAGTGTTAGTGGTGCCAGTGTACATGCTAAGAGAGCGGCAGAGAGAGGGTGGAAATGGGATTAAAAATAGGCCCTGGCATTTAAAGTACGCAGGCCCACCATGGTGACAAAAGTGAAGGATGTAGTTGTGCGCGCGCCGAGGGCGCACTCCGGAAAATGGGGTGTGGCCACTCAACAGGTGGCGTGTCCTTGAGTGTAGTGTACAACAGCATATACAACTTCTACACATTATGCAACAAAATACTAGACCCCATTATACTTGCCCCTTACACATGATGCCAAATGGAATGAGCCAAAATTCACATAATGCCACACGGATTGAGCCAAATTTCAAATAATGCCACATGGATTGTGTCAAAATTCACATCAAGCCACACGGATTGAGTCAAAATTCACATAATGCCACATGGATTGAGCCAAACTTCAAATAGTGCCACATGGATTGTGTCAAAATTCACATAATGCCAAACGGATTGAGCCAAAATTTACATAATAACACACGGATTGAGCCAAAATGCACATAATGCCAAATGGATTGAGCCAAAATAAACATGCCATATGGATTGTGTCAAAATTCACATAATGCCACACGGATTGAGCCAAAATTCACATAATGCCACACGGATTGAGACAAAATTCACATAATGCCACACGGATTGAGACAAAATTCACATAATGCCACACGGATTGTGACAAAATTCACATAATGCCACACGGATTGAGCCAAAATTCACATAATGCCACACGGATTGAGCCAGAATTCACATAATGCCACACAGATTAAGCCAAAATTCACAATACGTTTCATAAACAGGAACATTGTCCACCAAAGGCGTGCATTAAACATTTACACCATAATGTCCATTACTTGTTAAGTTACACGCCATTATGTCCATTATGTATTATGTCAAACACCATAATGCCTTTTAAATTTATGCTACATAAGTGCTGCTTATCTACATGCTCATTGCCAAGGGTTCCTTGCTCATTGCCAGAGGTTCCATGCTCATTGCCAAGGGGAATACATGCTCGCGGTAAATGATTGGACAGCCGCCAGGCAGAAGTGATAGCCACTGACAGTGGCAGAGCCTGGCTGTATTTAGAGCACTGCAGGTCCGGGCTATTTGAAATATTACCCCTTTCACACCAGAAAATGCATTCCCAGGTTGGCCCCTTTTACACCAGCCTAGTCCCTGCATTTTCTGGTGTGAGGGGGAGAGAAAACCACCCCTCCCTCCCTTTAACCAGTTATCTTATTTAACCGGCTATATCTTCGGAACCAACTGAGCCATTTACATGAGACAAGTATCATATTGAAGAACTATTGAGTGGGCTTTGAATGATTTTGGTCCAGTGAAACTGGAACGTTTGGTTCCAAAGTAATCTGCCCTCAAAGAACATGAACAGCCATGAAATTACATTTCAAAAATAAAAAAAATAGTTTACACGTAATAGCCATAAAATTACATTTCAAAAATAAAAAAATAGTTTACACGTAATATCTCTGGAACCGATTGACCGATATGGACCACCCTGGTATTATATTGAAGGCCCAGAGATTTTGAATTGAATTGGCTTCTGTGATGCCAGGAGGGGAACTGGCAGCCGTCGGAACCGGGTGGGGGTCGGAATTGACGGGTCCCATATTATCCTATGGGGAAAAAACGTTACAGCTTTGCCAGGCGATATCTCTGGTTCCCGGGGGGCTAGAGACACGGGACTGGGCTCGTTGGAAAGCCCTGGTCCTCCGCTACTATGAAATGACAGGGGGGGGGCACGTGCCCAGGTGCCCCCCCCTGAATCCGCCACTGTGTGTAATCGTTTGTACAATCGTTCACTCTTTGACACCAAAACGTTTGTCCAGGAGTTCGGAGGAAATCGGTAACGATATTGCATTGTTTCCCAAATCTATTCATCTGTATGCACCTTTAGGAGAGCAGCATAGAGGAACGATCCGAACTGTCTTTATTGTCCTTACAGTCACATTTCCACGTGTTTCCTCATATGAAGCCCATAATAACACATCCCTGGATTTCGAGGACATTTAAACAAAACAGTAATTTGTATTGAAACAAATAGCATTACTTGGCACTAGGGTGGCCAATCCCGGGATCGGGATCGGCGGGATCCCGGGATTTGGCCCCCAAAACGCCGGGATTTCAATCCCGGGATTGGAGTTTCCAATCCCGGGATTTCGGGATTAGATTGCGCATGCGCGCAGTCTAATGCCGGGTAGCGTCTGAGCATCGCTCAGACGCTGCCCGACTTCTCCCGGCAGCACTGCGCAGCGTGACGAGATCAGAGGTCACGCTGCGCAGGCAGAGGTCGCGCCCGGCAATGTGATGCCGCGCCGCCCACCCAGCCAGCTATGAACCCGCCCGCCCAGCCAGCTATGAACCCGCCCAGCAAGCCCACTCGCCCGCCCAGCCAGCAAGCCTACCCGCCCGCCCAGCCAGCGCGAAGCCAGCCAGCACGCCAGCCCGCACCATGGACAACCCGTCCCCCCCACCCAGCAACCGGGCTCCCGGCAACCCTGCTGCACCCTCAAATGAAGGTAAATGTGTCGCAGCTAGGGTGTCTTTTTATTAGGAAAGCCAATCCCGGGATCCCGGGAATCCCGGGATTGAGCATTTTTCAATCCCGAATCCCGGGATTGAAAAAATGCCCCGGGATTGTCTTCCCTACTTGGCACCACGCCGTGGTGATGTACAGAGTTGTGCCACTGAATTTCTTACTTCACTCAGCATAGAGGCCCTTATTCTGATCGGTGCGGATATTCCCGCATTCTTACGGAGCGGTCCGCACGCCACGGTGTTCTGCCGCGTGCGGCCATCGTCCGTAGAAACGCCCACGTGTCCTCCGCATTCGGACGGACTCACTCTTTAAGAACAGGGCGTGTTTACGGACGACATACAAACCATGCGTGTGCGGGAGAAACACTCCGATTCTGCACGGTATTACAGAGTATTACAGAGTATGCTCGGGAATACCGCATCCGAACGGGAGCCAAGCGGTGCAACCGCCCGTAAGCGGAGTATTTACGCCAAACAACCCACTATTATGTCAATTCTGCAATACATCACATGACCCACTTATTCAATTACCTATCCTCATAAAAAAATGCTTATTTGGAATTGGAATCAATTAGATTCCAATATATCCTTACAAGCATGCCTAACACATGCATTGCACACATTAACCCTTACAGCAATTGAAGTGCAATGGTTTCAATTAAAGCACTGACAAGCGTCCTATTAGTGAGTAATGAGTAAAGGAGTCGATTTTATTGGGTTCAGGTGTTAATGCTTGTAGTCATTAGGCGGTCCGTTCGCCTCCCGCAGGAACGAGTGGTGTCCGCAAAGCAATAGTGGCCTTTTGGACACCGCACATTTCTTCCCTTTTTGTTCGCGTGCATTCGGAGTGCTATCCGAATGCACGCCCCCCAACATAAGTGTACTCCCCCGTGTCCGCCCATGTTTCCGCCCCGTTTTGCCCACTTTGAAACTACGCCCATGTGTCATTCCGCATGACGCCCATAATACGCCCATATTTCCCGAATGATTGCGGTGACCAGTTTTGTACGGGATTTGGCCGAACAGGTACGGAGTCAAGGCGTGGCACATGCGCGTGGCGTTCTCCACGCATGCGCAGACGCCGTAAATACGCGATCCGAAAGTATGCGGGAAAGTACGCGTCAATCAGAATAAGGGCCAGAGTATGGCCGGGTGTTTTCACTAATTGGTGTTAAGACAGGTGTCCATGTTCTGCCTGTCGGGTGAATGGATGCATATGCTGAATGTTTTGCATGTCGGATGGTTGTACAGTATACAGTATGCCGATCACCTCGCTTCCTGTATAGAGAGAGCATCGTCCTGCTCCGTCTGTGCGCAGGTATCATCTGCTCCATGTTCTTTTGGTGTCGTCTTATATGAAACAAAGGTGTGCACCTGAGCTGATATAAGAATGCACCTCAAGTATTAGAACAGAACAACCACAGCATAACCACTAGCAGCAGAGCCCAGTGTGCATGCCTAATGTACGAACACTGACACATATAATACACTACAATACGTTCTGTGCTCATCATTCGGAATCTCAGAAACTATTCACCTTTCCCATAGCCCCGTCTCCTAGTACTAGATAACAGACAGGCGGCGGACCAATGAGCTGCGGGGGGCGGGCCCTCTGCCGCTGCCAGCACCATCTGCATATGAAGCTGCTGCATGTGTTATTCTCTGGCTGCCAGCTCCTGTCTCTTTCCAGGCTCGGTCTTCTCACTGTAACCTGGCTATTGGCTCCGGTTGTGGCTGGCAGGGGCGCTACACCTGACACCACTGTCTGGCACTTCTCCTTGCAAAGACAATAAGAATCCTCACAAGCCAAAGTTTATTTACTTTTATTCTTCCAAACTTTTTGCCGAGCCCTCGCCCCCACCTATGCAGAATACAGAATAAGTACAGGAGCCTTAAGGGGACCCCAGCAATGGATGAGATGAGCCACAGCATCGGTAGCAGGCGATGGCTGGTGCTGCTGCTTATCGGGACGCTGTCCGTGGTCGCGGTACGGGGAGCAGTGGGGTATTACCCCAGGTTCTCGCCTTTCTTTTTCCTGTGCACCCACCACGGCGAACTGGAAGGAGATGGCGATCAGGGAGAGGTGCTGATCTCGCTGCACCTTGCCGGGAACCCCAGCTACTACATACCTGGGCAGGAGTACCACGGTAAGTACCAGGCAACAGATGGAGACCTGGGGAAGGGCAGATGTGTAGTGACAAATGGGCTGTGGTAGGGGGCACGCTGCTCGCTGGGTGCTAGGTAGCTTAAACGGTGGGTAATGTTCCCAGTTCCATAAGGGCTGCTGCTGCCTTTGATGCATCCTTACAGCAGACTCTATAAAGAAGTCTGCTACTGTCAGCCCCACAGACACCGTTCCATATATATATTGCACGGATGCTCATTGTAACGTAGTGTTGTATGCTGGATTGTACCAACGTGTACTACAGTAACAAGACTGGATATGGCAGCAGGTGAACTCCCCATACTCCGCTAGGTACATACACGCCATAAGTTGCTGCTGGAAGTTGCTGCACAATTAGTAACTGGGCTATTTGCCTGTTCAGCCTATTTTTGTTAAGTTCTACATTTTGTTCTTTAATACCATGTATAGCTGACTTGTGCTTTGTACATGAGATGGCTTGTGACTCCACCTAAGTGCACCTGAGACACATATTATACGATGTTAAAGTCCTGGACACATGTTTCAAGCATTACAACTACTGTATACTGACATGTTGTTACTGTGTGTTCTTGGCACTGATTATGTAATTTATTCATAACTGATTTTGGGTTCTTGCTTCAAAATTAGATGCAATAAAATAGCAGTTTGTCTTGAACTGTAATATATATTTTATATATATATATATATATATATATATATATATATATATATATATATATATATAGTGCAAAGTAAAGCACAAACTCTGACCTGACTGAGAATTAATTTAGTAGTTATTAATGCTTATTAGTTACAGAATGCGTGATCAGTAGAAGTGCACACCTACACTTGAGAGTGTTATTATGTTATGCAAATATGCAGCTTCTGTGTGACAGTTATTCAGATTCCATTGTGCTGTTATCACCTGCCACTTACACTTATCATGGCATTACATTTTTAAAAACTCTCAATTAAAGTTAATTAGTCAGATTCAATATGGCAGTTTTCCTGGTTGCATTAAGAACAGTACAGACTAAAAGGTGAGAGGATAAAGAAAGAAATATACATATCTTTAACTTCACGGAATTAATTTGTCACCAGGCCATTGCCACTGCAACATCATGTGGTTTGTTCTCTTGCATGATGTGTACCCCACACTTTAGACACCCACAATGTGTGACACAAATTTATAAAACCTCATTTGGTAACTACAATATTCCTTTTTCCTTAAGCTATCCAAGCACAGTTAGAATCCCCTTGATCTGTGTAATACAGCGCCATCACATTCTCCAGTGATTCACAAATCCATGTTTACTGTATGTGTGGTTTTACTCACATTTGGCCCAAACTCTGAATGCCAGGCTAATAGACATGACAGCTTATCACTGTCAGTACTAACTACTGTTGCTACCAGTACTGCTATCATACAGTATATACTAGAAAGTTGCAAGTCACATTAAATGTTAAGCACACTTAAGTCATGGGCTTTATTTATAATATAATGTCATTGTAACCCTTGTGCATTCAATGTTGAGTTTATATATAGTACTTCTACATTTTAGGATTACATTTATTCTTTAGCCACTTATCTAGAATACTCAGTTTGCCATTAGGCCTCTGGGACCAGCTGACCTCTAGTAACCATGGAAGATATAGTGAGATTTTTGATTTTCTTTGTCTGCAAAATTGCAGTGTCTTTGTTTGGAGAGGAGCATAACCCATATCACAGCTGAACATGTTGTTGCAAATAGTTTACAGTAATCTCCCCAAACAGACATTTAGTATATTATTCTGTGCTGTTGTTATTAGAACTGTGGGGCTAATTTTTTTTTTATATATAAGTTAATAGTGGTTTACAGTACAGTTTTAGAACATGCAATTGTTCTGGATGGATAATAGACAACTATTTGATAGTTATAGTATTAGGTAACAGTGAGCAGCACAAAATGCCAAATAATAAATGGCACACATTCTTCAGTGAATTAGATGTACAGTACTTGTATTGCTGTCAGTTGCTTCATTCAAAAGTTGCTGCAAATTAGATCTACATTTAAGCAGTATTGTTTTTTTTTTTTACATTTTAGATGAGGCATTGTTGCTTATAGTCACTATGGAGAATTTTTTTTCAATTTTCTGACTGCAAACAGAACCCAACAACCTTATTTAGTGTTATAGAACATGCATTGTCTGTACTCTTTTTTTTTCATGCAAAGGTTTGGCCAGTAATAAAAAGTTCTCTACAGATAGCAATTTACTATAGAAGAGAAGTTAGCAAAATAATACATACATTTTTAATGATATATAGTTTTAAACGAAACATGGTTATGTTTATCTACGTGTAAACTTACAAATGTGCATCCAAGCCTGTATCTCAATAACATGTAGTTTAACTTTCAGAGTTGATTGTCTATATTTACATTTTACATTTAAAAAATGTCTGTTTTGGAACCTATATATTTCCCTATAAAGATGTTTCTAAAACATTACTGTTATTATATCAACATTAATCTAAATTTATTATAATTAAACTTAGCAGTGGTACCTTTTTTAAATACATTGCAAGCTCCTAAAAATTATCTGAATCTCTACAAATGTATATCATTTCTTATATCATTTATATACAGTTTGTTAGAAAAATATATCTAAACATATTTATATCGATTTAATATCCAAATGTTTAAATGACTGCTACAAATCTGCAATAATGTGGACTGACTATGGTCTTCATTATTACATTCTGGCTTGATTAATTTGTACACAGACCAAAGCTTCAGGCATTGTGTCATGTTATCTATCAGGCAGCGCAACTAACCATTTTCACATTTCATTAGAAGCTGGGATATCTGGCAATTTATCTAATTTATGTGATCAGTGCAATTTGGGTGTGTGGGAAGGGTTCATTGCATTGTTTTACACTAAGAAAACTTAACACCTGCTTCAAATGCTAACCCACCAGATGGAAAACTGCAACGCCTTCCTATTAGGATTGCTTTCGGCTTTGCCTGTGCTGGTGATCATTATCACTTTCAAAAGGCTGGGGTCAGAGGTTACATGTAAATGTTGTAGTTGCAAAAGAGCAGCCCATATTATAACATCTGACAATGAGAAGGTCACCTGCTTACTAAGTTTACTCCTTGTAGTAAACACACAGACATTTGAAAATATAGAAACAGCAAACTGCTTACTACAGATATAGATTGGAGATTACATTTTTATTGTTTGCATTGCATTGGATTTTGATACACTGGATTTCCATGCGCAGATATCATTTCTGCATTATTTAGAAATGCTACTTAGTTGCTTTCACATAGCTACAAAAACATGCTATATTTCCTAATGTAGGTAGCCAGATTATATCTTTTTCCACAAACCAGATAATTTGTAACATCTTGTTAATGATTAGATTGGGTTTTTTTTGTACCCCGTTATTAAAAGAACATATTTTGTGCTATCATGGATAAGAGGTCCACCAGTATCTTTCCTAGTAAAGGGTTCCATTACGTCATAATACTCTAGAAAGAGAATAGACCTTTGATTTTATTAAGGGGATGCTCTACTTTCAGCTTAGCTGCTTTTCCTCAATATAAATCTAATAGTCTATTAGCAGGCACACTGGGTCTTTTTTTCTTCTTCTAGTACTGCATATATTAATCAATCTAACTTTGTTATCCCCTAGAGGTGAATGTTGTGTTGCCATTTTAATGACACAAGTATGATAGTGTATTCTATTTTCAACATGTGCTTGATTAAAACTTGCATACATTTACTGCTAATACTAACTGTGAGAGGATTATGATATTCTGAGAATACAGGGCTATGTGAGCACAAAGGAAAGCTCAAATGATTTTCTTATTAATGTTTCCACTGCAATCTTGCAATGGTAATGATTTTTTCATTAGACAGTTGCCAATATGTCAAGCTTGTTTCAATGTATGTTCTCCAGATGTGTGCTGACATAATACATCACAGAAAGAAACACTGGCCCACAAGCAGTGTTCCGGCTGCGCTTTATTTGCATGCGCACAACCAGCCCTATGGGCCCATTTCTCAATTAGATTTAGCTATTTAATACTTGTGGCATGTTGTAAATGGTGCTCCAGCCAATTAGCTCCTGCTTACATAAATCCAACCAGTTTGATTTTGAAGTGTAAATGATTGCCGCTTTAAAAAAACTGGAGATTTCTTACCAAATCTCTCACTTTCTGAATTTCTCATCCTATTAAATTTCACCCATTGTTTCTGCGGCACCATTATTTTTTATTTTCCATGACATTTTAGGTAATTTTCATGACGGTAAGAAAAAGCATGCGGTAAGAAAAATATATTTGACAGAAGGCTTTTGGGTAGAGATTTAGATGTCCCTCTCTGATTATGCCCTTCCCACAGGGACAGAGACATTTGCGTTTCTATAATGGACCCAATGTGTGCGGTGGACATGGGCAGGGCCGTCGAGAGGGTACTAATTACCCGGGCTTGATGGAGGGGCCTGGCGGGCGCCCTGATCTGTCCCCCCCCCCCCCCCCAGGCAGCAGCAGCACACACCTCTACAGCATGTGCTGAGAGCAGGCTCAGCATGAGCGTCCCCCTGACAGCATGCTGTAGGTGTGTGCTGCTGCTGCTGAGGGGGGAGACAATAACACCCCTCCTCGACTTTACAGTGTTTCTTCACCCCCTCTAAACATTTTGGGGGCATGGCTTAATAGCGAGAGGTGGCCACGCCTCCTGCAATTCAGTCACACCCCCTAAATTTTACAGGTGTGGATCAGTTAGTCACCAGCAAGTTGTTAGGAGTTATTAGGTCGACATGCATTTAGGTCGACATGTGTCTAGATTGACAAGCAGGAAGGTCGACATGAGTCTTGGTCGATATGGGTTAGGTCGACAGGGTCATAAGATCGACAGGGTCATTGGGTCGACATGAGTTAGGTCGACAGTCAAAAGATTGACATGAGGTTTTTCACTGGACCACCTTTATGCTGCTGACAATTAATTGCTATGTTCTGGAGCATGAGAAAACATACAAATATATTTCCCAGACCCTCTTGTATGTACATTAACCAAATGATGTTTTACTGTACTTCAACAGAGGGGAATGGTATATATATATATGTGCTTTTTAAAACCTCTTCTGGATCATAATATGGACAAATTAAATAAATATAAATAAATAAAACATTGAAGAGTATAAGCTCTGCCTACATTTTTAGGGCCAGATTTTCTACGCTTCAAAAAGCCAATCAGCTCCTATCTACCATGTCACAGGCTGGGTTTGAAAGATGTCAGACAAGAACTGATTGGCTGGCTGTTTATCACTCTCCATTTTATCACTTTTGAAGCTTAGAGAATCTGGCCCTTAATATGAAGCAACCCACTGATTTCTTTGGTGAAGGTGATATTTTTCAGTTACAGTATATACTTACTGAGTTTATTTTCCCCCTCTATCTAACACATCATAGTTATTCCTTGTCCATGAAATCTAGAGGTTGAGTACCTGAACCTATTGCAAAACGGGCTAGTTTACCTCACATCACAAGCTGACATTATGTCAGTTGGCAGCCTTAATCATCAGTATTATGCACAAGATTTTAGCAGCACAACCTTGTAGACTGACACAGCAGGTTGACAGCAGCAAATCATAGGCAGAAGCGAACAGGAATTTGAAGTGACATTAAGGGGAAACACAATTAAAAATTATAATGATCAGCCAATCTGACATTAGATCTAGGCTAGAGGCTTGCTTTCTACAGATATGATATGAATGACATGACAAGGGCTGATCGTAATGTTCAGAAGTTCAGAAAACTTGTCCCAAGGCATATAAATACATACATATATATATATATATATATATATATATATATATATCCCAAAATATATATATAATCTTTTATATATGTACACATACATACATACATACACACACACACACACACACACACACACACACACACACACACACACACACACACACACACAAATGTTTGTGTGTGTTCACATGTAATTATTCATTTAAGCAGAAGTAACCTATGTTGTAATCTATTATAAATTTCAATGCATAAATACATTATATGACATAATTGCCTGCTTTCCATTCATGGGAGACTCACGAATGTCACCCAGTTCTCCTGGGAGCATAGACAAGCCTGGTTGATAGCAATTTGTAGAGAATGCCATCATCACAACATTGCCCCTTCCTGTGTGATTCTGCAAATTCTGGCATTTTGATGCATGGGGCATGACCATAATGACACACATTTTCTGCCTCCCAACACACACATACATAAACTAACACACACCCTTGCGCCATGATGACCAGTATGAGAATAGTACAACCTGTAACTTCCCATGTAACCATTTCACTGATGAGGGTTCGACATTAGAAGAAAATTAGGAATTAATATTATAACTAATTTTAATCAAAATAAAGAAAAAAATATGGGGCTACAGAATAGGTAAAGCGAAAAAGCAGGGGGCAAATTCATAGAATTTGACGACTGATAAGAACCAATCGGCCCATCCAGTCCGCCCTATTTACACACTCTTGGGTTCATTTTTTATCACCAATTAACTTTGTTACCAGTTTATTTTTGGACTGTGGGAGTAAACTGGAGTACCCGGAGGAAACTCACTCAAGTATGGGGAGAATATACAAAATCAACACAGTTAGGTCTATGCTGGGAATGAAACTCATGGCCTCAGTGACGTGGGCAGTAATGTTAACCATTACACTATCTGTACTGGCCAGATGGATATACAGATTGTACAGAGACATCAGGCATAGCAACACATAAATAAATAAATCCAAAAGTCTTGGGTGAGATGGTGGCAAGAAGGATGTGAGAAGAACTGTCATTGCAACAGTACTTCGCCCTGTTGAGGCCAGTTGACCTGACCCAAGAGTGCATGGAAAAGTGTAGCTTGAAGTGACAGGGAATTGAGGTATCTCAGCCGTTTGTACTTTTGGTTTTAAATTGCTTATTTTGTCATGCATTTTGAGATGTATTATTTGTATAGTTGTACATTTGCATCTCTCTATTTGTGAGAATACGATAATACATTCATACATTTATTAGGGAGAGAAAAGAGAGAGGTACATTTTTCTAAAAAAGATTATCATGTTTTTTTTCACCCATGTGTCATATTGGGGTTTATTCTAGTTCATTCTTTCTGACAAAATCCTTCTTGGACAAAACCATGTGCACTGCAGGGGGGGGCAGATGTAACATGTGCAGATAGAATTAGATTTGGGTGAGTTATTTTGTTTCTGTGCAGGGAAAATACTGACTGCTTTATTTTACACTGCAATATAGATCTCACTTTGAAGAAAAACCCCACCCAAATCTAATTCTCTCTGCACAAGTTACATCTGCCCCACCCGCAGTGCACATGGTTTTGTCCATCTAAGAAGGATTTTGTCAGAAAGAATGAACTAGAATAACCCCCATTATGTGATACCAAGAGAAACTTCTCCACACTAAGAGCAAGACACTCCCTAATAACCCTCATCATTTGAATAGCTTTGCTTCTCTAAACTGCTCTATCACAATTGCCCAGTCTCTGCAACACAAACTACTCCGTGGTTGGTCTCCCCATGCTCGTAGCAATAAATATTTTAGTGTTCATTCTAGCACCCGCTATCTTTGAAAATCCATGCAGTTCCTCTTCCCTGCCTGGGGTGTCACTGTCTGCTGTGGTGTTTCTAGCACAGGTCTGGTTTGCATCAGTGCTGATATACAGACCACACTGTCCTAGAAGCATTACAGCAGACATCGACACCCCAGGCAGGGAAGAGGAACTACATGGATTTTCAAAGATAGCGGGTGCTAGAATGAACACTATATTACAGGTAGATATAGCATAACCTTAGGGTTACCTTCTTTAAAGACTGGGGGCGGGATTCTCTAAAATCCGCAGCCCAGTATCGCCGGCATTCGCATTTCTAATGACCGCATATTCTCTAAAATATGCGGTCATTAACGCAAGGGACAGCTTTTGCGGTAAGAGCTGTCCCTTGCGATGCGGCGCCGTTGCTGGACTTCCGGGTCTACGACCCGGGAGTCCGTCTGCGCATGCGCAGACCGTCGCTCCGGCCGCGGGGCATGCTGGGAGGGATCCGTGACGGATCCCTCACACAGCGCTGCGGTAAGAAGCCCATAGGCTTCTGCAGGGGATCGCCAGCTTTTTCTGGCGATTCCCTCCGCAGCGCTGACACTGCGAAGGGGGGTTAGAGAATACAGAAATGCGGTAAAAACCCCGATAACGGGGTTTTTACCGCATTTCTGTGATAGAGAATCTCGCCCTGGGTCCTGGAGCATACATGAAAATAGACTAATAAAGAAACACTTTATTTACAGAAGAACAATGTTTAGTTACAAAGAGATTGTAACTAAAAAGGGTTACAGAATATATAGACAAATGTTTTGCAATTTCAAAATTAGAAGGTGAAATTTACACAGAATTACACTCTGCTTATTCTGGGCCATGGTAAATAGCTGGAAATAAAGGTCCAGCCTTCAACATAGATTTGATCTCCTAAGTTTTGTCAACTTCTCCACTCTCCATAGTTCTGTCATGACCAAGTGTCTGATGACTGACTAACCAGTTAACAACCTAAACTCCATGCCAGGACCACCCATGTACCTTTTAATTCAAGTACACGTAACTATGTAGTAGCCATATGACATAAAATATGTTCTGTATTATTTAACCAATAAGTTCCTAGCTATTGTAGAAATAACTATTTTATCTCAAGAAAATAACATATCGTTTTGGTTCTTGTTACTACATAAAGTTTTGAGCACACCTTTTGGTCAGGCTGCTGTTTGAATAACTCTGCTTTTTTTGGTGCCCAATATCTACAATCTAACCATCTGCATGCTATCTATGTGTGGACATGGATGAAAGGACTTTTGTCTACCCATTTCCTGTCCAGATAATTGCTTTTCCTGCTCATAGGATACCATATAGAATTTACATACTAATGAAACTAAACAAGCAATCCTGAGTAATTAACATTTCTATTTATCTGTGTGGGCAAAATTATAAGAGAACAACAAAAGAACATAACTTGCAATATGCCCTGATATACCCATAGAGGGCACTTGTGAGGTCCATTCCTCTACTTAAGGACTTCAACATTTAGGTCTAAATACTTCCTTTTTCTTTTCGGTTCTGGGATAATGGGTTGACCTATGCTGGTCAATCTAGTAACTGTTGACCTAGACATTGTCGACCCAGGGACTGTGGGCCTTATTCTAGTTCACTCTTTCTGACAAAATCCTTCTTAGATGAACAAAACCATGTGCACTGCAGGGGGGCAGATGTAAAATGTGCAGAGAGAATTAGATTTGGGTGAGTTATTTTGTTTTTGTGCAGGGTAAATACTGGCTGCTTTATTATTACATTGCAATATAGATCTCACTGAAGTAAAACCCCACCCAAATCTAATTTTCTCTGCACAAGTAACATCTGCCCCACCTGCAGTGCACATGGTTTTGTCCATCTAAGAAGGATTTTGTCAGAAAGAGTGAACTCGAATAAGGCCCTGTGTACCTTTATTTTCTTTATAATTATCTCAAAATGCATTAAGTCATTATCCAGTGCTACCATTCTGCTTTCAGTACTTAGAGAAGCAGGGCTCCATGCCACCCAGTGCACGCCCCTGTACCCATGATGTAATGCTCAGGGGCGCTTGTACTGCTCTTCTGGGACATCCATTGTCACTGAGAGTAGTGTGCAAGCATGAAGCATTCTACCTAATCTGATATCTTAGTTTCATTGCTGAAATGTCTTGGTAGAATTATTCACCTTGCTTGACATTCTAAAGCTGGAGTTACCAATCGGGTCCAAGCTTGAGTCATATGGGAATTAAGGCAAAACCTTACTTTTGCCTTGATGCATCCTGGCCCAGATTAGGGCTGGGAAAGTGGATTTTGAGTGAGATGTTGCAGACTAGTTGATGAAATGTTTTTAGCTGGTTGTTCACAGTATGAACATAATTTCCTGCTCTTCTGTTACCTAGGAAGCCATCCACAGACAGACTTTACTGCAGTCTAATTATCTGCCACCAGGGGTCACCTAGTGCCTGGTCATCTCGGTGGTCAATTGTCAGGTGGTTAATTACATATATGGTTTGCACCTGACACCTGCCTATTTCAATCTGCCATGTCCCAGCATTAATAGCTGGTCATTGATGTTCAGAGACATTTTTGTAGTACATCATTCAGCATACCTGCATATTTCTACTGTATTTGCCAAGTGTTTCTGCGAAGTATATCAAGTCTCCTGTAGATCTGCATTTTCATAGTGACCCTTTTCTGTAATTATCTGTGTACTCTGCAGCCAGCATTCACGTGCGCTGTTTAAAATAGACCTTTTTGTATTTGCATTTGCTTGGTTTGCACACTGTGAAATCATAACATCACACATTCACAAAACATGTATTGCAGCAAATATGAGGTCCCCAGTGTTTGTCCTGTTCCCTTAGCTTATGCCAAAGTAATGATAATAATGTCCTCATGAGTGGTGTAATTTGATGTTTCTGTGTTTAAAATGTAAATGGCTTTTAATGTACATTTTAACGACAAACTTCAAACAAATTAAAGAAACAGCACTCCTAACCTGATGCAAGCTATATGCATACGAGAAACATAACATGACCTTCAATGATTCAGAATTCCTGTTTTCAGTTCATTAACCCGATGTATAAATACTACATTCTTTAGTATTTAACTAAATACCCCTATACCATCATAAATTGGTTATACCTTGAAACCAAGAGCTGAGATTTTTAAATTTGATATTCAGGATTTGCATGCTGAAATCAGTCAAGGGAATAGGGACCTCTAAGGGACCCCTAATGCCTAGCAAATGGTCCCTTCAGAGTGACTCTGCGGTGGCCCTCCTGTGAGACATAGGGTGGGTCTCAGGAGTTTAAACCTGTGCAGAATCACTGATATACAATGTTTAAAAAAAAACATTTAACAACATTTCTGTGTATGAGTTTCTGTCAAATACGCACAACATAGATTCCTATGCAGCGCTGTACTATTCATCCATATAAAGAAATAGTTTAGAAATAACTATTTTATTTATTTATTTACTAACAGTTTCTTATATAGCGCAGCATATTTAGTTAATTTACAGCACAGCAAAAAAAAGATTTTTATTGTGATTTTTGATCAATGGTCATAATTGGGCTATCCAATTATAGCCTGTCTTTACCATGCGTGAAATTACCCGTTTTCAGTTGATGGGATCCAAAATAAGTTCCGGACCCATGTGTTTATCGCATAAATCTCTCTAAGGGCTGGTTATCAGGGACTTAGAAGCATAATCCCCATAAGTGCCGGCTTGTTATGGCTAATTGGATAGCGCCCGAGTCATCCATTAGATGTGGTAATTTACCTTGGCTATTCGATGCCCCCTTAGGGCTGTTTCACACAGTACGGTTCCTGCCGCACGGTGAAATCCCGTACGGCCAGGGAGCCGTGCCGCACTCAGCAGTTGTGAATGGACACTATTGTGTCCATTCACACGGGACGGCCACGGCCCGGCCGCACGGCTGCAGCCGGATCCCCCCACTGGAAGGGACGGCTGCCGGGCTGTGGCCATCCCTGCCATTATAAAATTCTGAGTGCGGCGCGGCTCCCTGACCGTACGGGATTTCACCGTGCGGCAGGAACCGTACTGTGTGAAACAGCCCTTAGTCTGTAAAATGTCTTTATCTTGTTAGCGTACCATAAAAAGTCCTTTAAAATGCCCTATTTCTCCAGCACTTCTCTTTTCCATTGATCTGTGTCATTTTGAAATTAGAATTCAGTTAGACTGGTTTTTGGACTTGCCCCCTTAACTATAGTCTAAAACGTTAGATATACTTTATCTTTCATCACTTTTCTTAGTTAAAACATTCATTATTGTGATGTATTAAATACTTAAAGGAGAACACAACAAGAAAACGGATGTTAAATAATGAAAATGTAGAAATGTTAACTTTTCAGTTTTCATTTTAAATGCATAAACATTTGTTTGAAATAGTAATTAACATTGGCTGGAATGTACTTTATCTTGTGAATCTTTTAACCAGAGGATAGAGTATTTCCAACAACCAATGTGTGCACAGAGACAATTAGGAAATGTAGGGTTCAGACGTTACTTAATAGGAAGGAAGCACAGTAATTGTTGGATCGCAAATTGTACTAGAACATCATAAAGTTTATACGGAAACAGCTGTCACTGTAAATGCATAATACAGGTTGAGTATCCCTTATCCAAAATGCTCGGGACCACGAGCATTCCGAATAAGGGATTTTTACATTTTTTGGAATAATTTTTTTATTACATACTTACCTGTCCCCTGGTGGGTCCCCGATGGTCCCTCGGTGTCCATGGAGTCATCTGGCGTCCATGGCAGGCCTTCTGCTTCAATTCCGGCGTCTCCAGCAGTCCAGGAGTGCATTGCGTGAGTTCCCAGGCACGCCGGTGACTCCTGGGACCGCTGGAGACGTCAGAGGTGAAGCTGAAGGCCTGCCGTGGATGCCGGAGGACTAGGTTAGTATAAAAAAAGGGTGGGGGGGGGGGGGGGGGGAGAGAAAAAAAAATTGAACTATTCCAAAAAAACATGGTTTTTGGAATAATTTGGATAATGGATATCTGGATACCGGATACTCAACCTGTATTATCAATTTGGGCTAAGATAGTTTTACATAAAATATTGATGCTTTCAATATAGAAGAAAACATAAACAAAATATAAATATATTTAAAAAAAAAAAAAAAAACATTTCAAAATGTTGTCCCTCCAGATAGATTAAGTGATCATTTCACAGAAACGTATTATAAATAATGTTCTCTTTTATTATCCCTCAGTGTTCCCAGGCTCTCATTTGGGTGAACACTGGAAAGCACTCACATAATTGCGACAGGAAACTAAAATTATCTAAGACATTTTGTCTTCCATTAGTTTATCACAGTTAGATTTTAATCTGTAACTCATTAAAGGTTTATTTCTATATAGTTTGTAATATGTTTATGTCCTTTTTTGGTTCATTGCATGGTACATATGCTTTGAAATGTATGTGAATACAGCATCTCAAACCTTCTTGATGCAATAGTTGTAAAAAAAAAAATTATGTATCCATCTAGTATTTCTTTTCTTACATCAAGAAGTAGTCATTGATCATCTAAAATAAAAATAGCTTTAAAGATTTTATTTAAAAAAAAATGTTCTTTAATGCTTACATGACAATCTGCTAAAAATACATACACACAAAACAAACAATGCTGTTAGGTCTGTCAGGAACAATGTCATATTGCAATAGATCTATGATACTTTATCATTTTTTATTACACTTTAAACCACACAAAAATGTCAAGGCCAGAGTAATATCTGTGTAGCTCATATTTAGTACAGTGGAGTAGCTGCAAATTTATTACATATTTGCAAGTGCGTGAACATACAATTATCAGCTTGAACATTTCTTTTTTGTGTACTTTCATGTGTCAGACTAACCAAAGAATGTCATTCACTTCACCATCCATCCACAATTGGTCGCAACATTCACAAGCAGCTGCTGCCTGTACACAGCCTCCCTAGTAACTTTTCTGAAAATATGGCCACTCACTCTGCCTTCAGTGCTGCAAAATAGATCACAGCTGCATGCAGAAAGACAGCCATGACACTCTCATAACATGCCTACCACACCCCTCTTTTTGCAAGCATGTCAGGTCACCTCTCAGTCCACCCGGAATCACGGATCTCACACGAAATGTCAAGTCATAGCGATGTTGCATGCAGATGCACACGTCATCACACACTTGGCTCCCTTGTGCACAGTTAGCATTTCCCAAGTATTTTGCACTTGCACAAATATTAGCACTGCCTGCACCTATGAATCAGACCCAGTGTGGTATATTTACCAGTCATGCAGCAATAATACAAGTCAAATTAACTTAATTCAAGAAATAATAATGCATGTACGTATCAAAGACTGATTATTAGTAAATATTAGCATGGGGTTTCTCTAGAAATATATAAGTTACAGTATAGCACACAATTTGGATAAAGTCTATAATCCAAATTCGAAAAACTCAAAGCTGCACAGTGTAGTGATGTTGCAGGAATAAAGGATAGCATTCTGGTTGCAAGTTTCAAAGCATGGACAACACATAATAGCAGTGTTTCACAGACTGGTTTATAAACTGGTACAATGTTCCAGCAACACAGATTAGCATAACCAGATTTCCAAAAACATACGTGTTTTACAAGCATATCGTTGTGCCAGGAACTCAGAATAGCAGAAGTCGAACCAAATCATGTGAATTGTAGCATTGTGAAAGGATAACCTAGCCAATGATCTGACCCTGTTTGCAGCCAATTTTGAAAAAGTAATTCAACGGGTATAGATTAAAAAATACAGCAGCATGTCTAATTGGCTATAGTGTAAAGGTGCCCATACACGTTACAATTATTGTATACAATATTGTATACAATATCGCATCTCATCGCATCTCGGTTTTGCGATAAGATGAGATGAGATCTAGTACAAAAAGTATGTGCAGCACATACTTTTTGTACTGGATCTCATCTCATCTGATCTCATCGCAAAACCGATATGTGATGAGATGCGATATTGTATAACATATTGTATACAATAATTGTAACGTGTATGGGCACCTTTACATCTACAAGTCCACAATCAGGTGGAACCAAAGCTTTAAGTCCTTATTGATGAAATCAATTGTTTTCAGATGTTGGACAAATTATTGGCTTAAGGTGCCCATACACGTACCGATTCTGCCAATGCGATGTGTGCTATGAGAAGCGTGCTCCCGTGGCGTCTCATCGCACAGTACAAAAAGTATGTGCTGCATCGCACATCGCATGCACAACGCATGCAATGCAAAGCTAATTTAGCACAAAACGCATGACAGAATTGGTACGTGTATGGGCACCATTACACTTGCATAATAAAGTGTTTCAGCTGATCTTAAACACTGGAACATATAAACATATATTATGACGGCAGATTAGAACCACTTGGCTCATCTAGCCTGCCCATTTATTTTTATTTTAGGTAACCTCAAACCTAATTGATCCTTAGTTCTTTGTAGGGATATACAAATGAAACAAGCTAATTATACTGCATCAGCAAGCTCTCTCATACCCCTTTCACATTACAGCTAAAAACAAGTATATTGTCAATTTTTAAGGTCATTAAAACGGTTCTAGCTGTAATGTGAAAGGTCCGTACTGAATTTACCGGTTTTTAAAAAAACGGTAATTCAAAACGGGTTAAAAGCAGTGTCCTACAGTTTCAGAGCCGATCTAGTGTGTGGTGTGAACGGCTCTGAAACAGTATGCAGAACAAATTACTGTAATCAGGCACGTGATAGGCTGTCTCCCTGCCTGATTACACTCTACAGTCCCTGCAGAGTATGGGAACCAGGGGGTCCCTGCGCCGGATGGGCAGATAGTGGCAGGGTCCCTGCAGAGGATGGGAACTAGGAACTAGTTCCCTTCCTCCGCAGGGACCCTGCCGCTGTGTGGCACTGGGGCTTCAGGTGGGATGAGGGAAAGATACAGAGGACAACCCCCCCCCCCCTGGCTCCCAACCGTGTAGATGCATCTCCTGTGTGCACAGAGCACAGGGGCCACTGTCGGCTACATCCAGCCGGAGAAGTCCGGAGCCTGAGCGATGCTGAGTAAGAGCCGGGGGAGCAGACAGGAGGGGGTGCTGGTGTGTTGGTGCTGATCACTGCGCCGTGAAGGTGCCTGCCCTGCCGGAGCTGTCACTCTGAGCAGCCTCCTCCAAGTGTGGTAAGGAATGCTGGGGTCTGCAAGGAGCACAGGGGCCATCGGCTACATTCAGCCGGAGAACCCCGGAGCCTGAGGGACGCTATACAAATGACTGCACCAATGCAGGGACCGGGTAGACAGTAGGAAGGGGGGGGGAAGGCAGGTGTCTGACGCCGCTTGTCTAGGAGTTGAATCCTGGCTGACGCTGAGCGAGAGCCGGGGGAGCCACAGCTGTCATCCTCGTTCCTCCCTGTTCCTGGGGACCGTCCCAGCTGTCTCCTCCAGGAGCCCAGCAACTTTCTCTGAGGGGGTGTTGGGATCTGCTGCTACATGCAGCCGGGTGGCACCTCGGGCACAGGAACTAGCACTGCACACACTGTATTGCCGCTGCCTGTCTGTTGGTGGCTTAGCACTGAATGCGGAGCTGGGACAGTGGTATTGCTGACATCCACTGTCTTCTATTGGTGAAATGGGTTAGAATGTGAAAGGTACAAAAACGTTACTGAAACGGTAATTTACCGTTTAGAAGAGGCAATGTGAAAGGGGTTTAATTGGCTTTAGACCTATTTTTTTAAACGTTTACAAAAACAGGCTGAAAGCAGATTTGCAATTTGAAAGCCAGTCCCGGGCTCTGACAATCTGCTCAGCTGCCTTACCCCCCTGTCACTTAGACACCAGCTCTACCAACACTCAGACGTCAGCCTCGCTGCCGCCCAAGCGCCCAATGTCAAATCACTCAGACGTCTGGCCGCCAGTGGTGACTCCTAAAGGCGATGGTAGGGGTGCGGCTGGGAGGGGGCGGATCGCACACTGCTCTGTTGGCTCAAGCAAGGGGGGCGGCTTGTGCAGACCGCACACTGCCTCTGTCGGCTCGGTGAAGATGGGATGTTGCCCATAGCAACCAATCAGATTCTACTTGTTGTTTATTTAGCACCTTCTAGAAGATATAGATAGAATATGATTAGTTGATATGGGTAACATCCCATCTTTAACAAAACTCTCATTTTAGTCAATTAACCCCTAGGTCCCTTACCCTTATTTAAATATTTGAATACAGTACTGTGCACTTTTAAATATCAATAGTAAAGTACTAAAGCAAATAGCATTATTTTTATTTTTCTCAAAATAAATAGTAGTACAAAAATTCTATGCACCTGAAGTTTTTATAAAATGTCAGTCTAATCTGCTCTTACTGTGCTGCAGTTTGGTAATTATTCTGTCATCTCTTTCCTGCTGATTTCTAATATTATGCTGCTGAAATAATACCAATAACAGATAACCTAGAACAGGCAGAGGTGGAATACATTACATTAAGCTTATAATTCATGTTTTAAAATACCAGTCTTAAGTCTCATGAAAATGTAATATCATAATTTAACATGTTTCACTGCTTTTTTATTTAATGTTGCTTAACATTGAAATAATGATATGGACCAAAGATCTGTTTCTCATGCAATGGACACCATGGGCAAGATGTAACAGCATGAGATTTTTAGTAAGGTTCCAAAATCGCGCTAAATTGAATGTTTAAAAAATCTGCAATTTTTTTTATCTAGTTTGCAATCATAATAGAATGCGATGTTTCGGGTAGAAACAGAAATCGCATGATATTTGGTGCAATTTGTGGTCATGAAAAAATGTGGTTTTTGGCCATGAAAGTATGCGAATTAAGGCACATGTGGGATTTTTTTAGACATGGTAATGTACGGTTTTCAATAAAAGATTAAAAAAAAAAATGCGCGCAAAACCAGCCTGGTTTCAGAAATTCAGGAGTTCTAAAACCAGCACCAACCTCAAGGACCGGTCCTAGTTCACAAAATATGGGGGGAAATATTGAGTAGGGGTCCCCCATATTTTGGCAACCAGCATCGGGCCCAAACAGCCAGCAGGGTAATGCCACAGCCGGGGGAAACTTTTTATGCAAGGCATCGGGCTGATTGTTTACGTGAAAAAATAGAATAAAAACTATTGTGTAATCATGTGGAACTACAAGTCCCAGCAAGCCCGCACCGCATGCAGGTACTTCGAGAACCACAAGTCCCAACATGCGGGGCATTAAAGGGCACGTTGGTACTTGTAACATTACAAATAGTTAAAGAAAACACAGACACATAAGAAAAGTATAACTTTATTTCATACTACAGTCACTCGCTCATACATACCCATGGATTCCCTTGAGGGCCTGTCCTTTTTTACAAGTAGAATCCAGTAGGGGTACCTGTGGCAGGACATTATACTCACCCGCCGCCTCTAGTGAACAATGGACCGCTTCTCCAGGTGCACGCACCCCCGGTACAGGAGCAGAGAATGTGTTTACATTCTCAGCTCCTTCCAATATTTGCTACAATTACCTTTTATTTTTTATCATATTTTAGATATCTGTAAACATATTCCTTTAGCTTTTCCATCAGATCAGGTAACAGTCTACAGAACCAATGTTGATCAATGGGGTCGATTCCGGTTAATTCGGAGTGTACCAAATTTGGCCCCTGCCCCAATGGTCGGGGTTTGCGCACACCCCGGCTGTGAATGGCCTGGGCAATCTACAATGTCACCGGTGAGGGGGTGTGGAGGGCGGGATAGAGGAGGACAGGGGCGGTGGCAGTGAACGGACATGGGAATGTCTAACTTTCATGGGAGTCCCCATGAAAACGATGGGCATTCTCATGGTATTGCGGGCGGGACGAGGTGTGCCGGCGGTGGACGTGTTACGTCACATGACATCACCTGCCCGCCCTGCCTTCGTCCCACTGCCCGCAAATATAAGCCTATTTGCTAAAACAGGAGAAATCATTTGATGGTTGGCGACCATTGAATGATTTCTCCTGCTGCGGGCATATGCGAGGGGATGTGTCTTTGTAACACATCCCATTGGATGGTTGTGAGGGGATACGGTGGCGGGGGTATGTTCTGGGTGTGAACCCCGGTGTCCGAATCCATGAAGTGGTACCGGTGGTTCACCCTGGCGTGGTGGTACCCAGCCTGCTCCAACTGCTCCGTGTTGTAGGCCCGCCAGCAGTCGGAATAAATGGTGGTCCCTGGTTGCACGTGTCTCTCGATAGCAGCCATGAGGGTGCTGGCATCACATCTCTCGACTGCCGTTATGAAGCACTCTCCGGTCTCCCTAGAGATGCCTCCGAAGATTCACTGTTGGGGCAGCTTGCGACCCCCCAAGCCACACCATCCAAACCTCAGGGCACCGCATAAACAAAAAAGATAAAGTGGATTATCCCATATGGCAGTGGTTCCCAAACTTTTTGAACCACGGCCCCCTAATTTATCATAATATTTTTCAAGGCACCCAAAAGTTTGTTACTGAGAGTTTCAGAAAAAATATTTAATTAAATAAGTTGTGATTAAATTGTATCCTTAGGTCCAGTTATGTGGTGAGGAACATAATTCAGTTCTGTTTACCCACATATTTTATAATTGGAAGCCATGAGCACTGATTTTGTCTATTTTTTGGCCATAAATAATTTTAATTGGTTCTGGACCACCAACATGAGGCACCCCGGCATGTGCTCCGAGGCACCCCAGGGAGCCTAGGCGCACAGTTGGGGAACCACTGCCATATGGTCTAGGGAGGCTGTACAGTAATCTCTCCCTCCCTGGTGACTCTCCACATGCGGCGTCAAACACTACAGCTACTGGCATTGTTGTATTGACCACAGAAGCAAGTAGTAGGGAAGATTCCCAGTGGGCTGACGTACCCATGAGGCCTCTTTTGTTTTGCTGACATATGGCCCTGCATGACAGAACACTCAATAATGTGCAGAGATCACTTTTTTATTACGAGGTTTGGGCCCTTTTGGCCTGCCTGAGGGGCACAATAGTGACCTGGGCCTAATACCCAGATCACTTTTATTTTAAGGCTCAGGCTTAAGGGCCCCATACATTAGCAATTAATTGTGACAATTTTCAGATATGGAGATGATTGCCACAATTAATTTTAGATGTGTGGGCTCCCCCTTTTGGCAATCCCAATCAAAATCGCCAATCGATTGCTTAATCAGGTTTTTAAACATGTTTAATAATCTGGTATTATCTGCAGATCTTTATTATATGTGTGGGCATTCCCAATTTGTCTTCTTCATCTATTTACATTATGAACAGCAATCGATTGGGCAATTTCCAGATATGAAGATGCAATCTTTAGATGGAAAAATCTGCCGATCACTAAAATAAATCTGTAATGTGTGGGCAAAGTCAGATAGATTGTAAAATTCATTTATCTGGCCAAAAAATCCCTGGATCTGGAAATCCATTAATTGTGATTGCTGATGTATGGGGGCCATTACTGCCTGCCAAATTGTGTGCACTTAATCTAATAGGACCTAGTGCCCTCTACTGTGCCCATTGGCCTTAGGCCTGTCTTTCCCCCACAGGCCTAGTGCACATCTATTGGGCCACAGGCTACGAGGTCTGCCATAGGTACTTTAGACTTAGTTCCTGGCTTTAAGCCTGGGCCTATTGCCCAATCACTGATGGTCTGGGGGGGGGAGTAGGTCACAGCGGGAGCATATCTGCTATCAGTGAGCATGTAATGCTCCATACACATTATACGATATGGGGCACTGCCAATATTAATGATATCATCAATTCCGCAGGTTAAACACACCCTTTGAATGGTAACCTCAAATTTGACTGTATGTTCAGACAAAATGGGAGCGTACATAGTTAACATTATAGTGGGTACACACTGAACTATATGAACCATGATATCGTTAGCAATATCATCATCTTGCATATCATTAACGAAAATACTATAGTGTGTACCCACCTGAAGAGCTAAGTACCCTGTAAATACATTGAAGCCTTACTATTTGGTTTTATATTGTATAATGAATCCAGTCGGCTCCACTTCCTCAATTTCATGTCTGACAATCCAGATTACTTTATTATCACGCATACCATCTAGCGTTTACACACTATATCATTAGTGATGCGTGCTTCTGTGGGTCATTAACGCCCCCTGTTGTCTGTACATTCAAAGGAAAAATGCTTATTGTAGATCAAAGTATTTAAATAATACTCATTTATTATCAAGTATTTGGAGTTTAAATTTAAATTGATGTGTACAAGAAGGGTATTTTTTGAAGATTACATTGTAGGGTTGCATACCCTCCAACTATACCGATTTTGCCGGTACAGTACCGTTTTTTAACAGTCTGTACCGGCTAAATCAGTTTGTACCGAATGTACCGGTTTTCTGTAACTTGACTGTGCGCCGCAAAAATCATTCCTCCTCCTGGCTGTCAGTTCCTGGCCCCGCTCTGTGTGCTTGCTGTCCTGGTGCTCCGGCTCCACCATCTCCCCAGTCCCCCTCCGTTCCCATGAGTGCATTGCGCATGAGGGGGATGATCATCTACGCTGCGGTCCGGTCGCCATTGAACAGCACAGAGTAGGTGACAGCCAGGCTGCACTAAATAATCACTCCAGCATCTTGTTAAACTTTGCCTGCAGCTCATGTCACATGGTGGCTTGGTGGGCTTCTGCCATATTAAATAAGCATATTTAATATACTTATTTATTAAATAAGTATATTAAATATGCTTATTTAATATTCCAGCAGCCCACCAAGCCACCATGTGACATGAGCTGGATGATACTTGTAGTAGTTGGTGCACAGCCACAGTACACATTCGGAAAGGGGACGTGGTTACACCCCTTTTGCCCATGGCCACACCCCTTTGTTCGTGACCACGCCCCCTTTCTGAATGTGTACCGATTTCTTATATTCAAATGTTGGAGGGTATGGGGTTGTAAGCACTTTGAATAAGGATGTCTCTCAAACTATGGGCCTTATTCTAGTTCACTCTGACAAAATCCTTCTTAGATGGACAAAACCATGTGCACTGCAGGTGGGGCAGATGTAACTTGTGCAGAGAGAATTAGATTTGGGTGGGCTTTTACTTCAAAGTGAGATCTATATTGCAGTGTAAAAACAGTATTTACCCTGCACAGAAACAAAATAACTCACCCAAATCTTATTCTCTCTGCACATTTTACACCTGCCCCCAGCAGTGCCCATGGTTTTGTCCATCTAAGAAGCAATTTGTCAGAAAGAGTGAACCAAAATAACCCCCTTTATCCCTAACGGAATGGGTCAGGTTAGAGGGTTGGTCTTCAGTGGCGGAACTACCGCCGGTGCATCCGGTGCAGTGTACAGGGGGCCAAGAGGATCATGGGGCCCGCTGCCGTCCGCACCGCATACCGCCGCTGCCATTTCCATGTTGTTTTTTAATCTTAAAGCAGCGCCGTGCAGGGTAAGGTGATGGAAAGGCATGGATGCAGCCCCGACAGCTGCATCCATGCCGGGGGACAATCCCCCTCCTGGCTCCTGTCAGTGTCACTCAGCAGCTGCAGCATAGCAACAGGCAGCCAATAGCGAGGCTGCCTGTTGCTGAATGGGAGCCCAGAAGACACTGCACTCAGAGTCAGACAGGAAGTGATTCCTGTCTGATCTGAGCACTGCAGTGGCCAAACAACAATCTAAGGTATTATTTAAGTTATTATAAGGAGGGGGAAGGCATTTTAATTTCAGAGGACGGTGGCTGTTAAATTAAATATTAATGATACCACAGGGAGGGGACTGTGAAATTAATAATTATACTACAGGGAGGGGGGCCGTTAATTAATAATTATACTACAGGGAGAGGGATGTTATTTAATAATTACACTACAGGGAGGAGGATGTTATTTAATAATTATACTACAGGGATGGGGCCGTTTCTTAATAATTATACTATAAGGAGGGGGCCATTAATTAATAATTATACTACAGGGAGGGGACCATTAAATAATAATTATACAATGGCCACTCACTGACGCCATGGCCCTGTGTGGTGTGTGCTCATTTCCTTTGCTGCAGGGGGCAGATTTAACCCCTTCAGTGGTGGGGTTTTTTTTTGGGAGCGCTCCCCACTGGGCGAGTTTTTTATGGGGAGCGCTCCCTTTAAAAAAAAAACACCACTACCCCCCTGGGTCCGGGCAGCGCCGCTGAACTGTCAATCAGCGGCTGCCCGGACCTGCGCCCCCCCCCCCCACCGCATCGTTGTCCCCGGCAGCCGGCTTGTCATAAGCCGTTGCCGGGGACTTCTATTGAAAACCCGGAGGGGAGGGGGGAGGAGGAGGCGACACCGCAGAGGGGAGATCAGAGTGAACTCAGCAGCGCTGCCCGTCTCCAAACAGTGGCAATCCCGAGAATTTTCCGGGCTTGCCAGACTGGGCACTGAGGCACAGCCCGGAAAATTCTCGGGATTGCCACTGAAGAGGTTATATGTGCAGAGAGAATTAGATTTGGGTGAGTTTCTGAGCAGGGAAAATACTGACTGCTTTATTTTTTCACTGTAATATAGATCTCACTTTGAAGTAAAACCCTACCCAAATCTAACTCTCTCTGCACAAGTAACATCTGCCCCACCTGCAGTGCACATGGTTTTGTCCATCTAAGAAGGAATTTGTCAGAAAGAGTGAACCAAAATCATATATTTGCACCTGGGCCCAATGTCCATCCCTACCCCAGCCTCATATTGATTTTTTTACTGAGCAGACATGAGAGGAAGCTGACAGAGGAGTAAATGTATGAAGCAATGATAAGGGTGGAGAAGTAAACCAGTGGAGAAGTTTTCCATAGCAACCAATCAGCTGCTCTGTATTATTTTATAGTATGCAAATTCTAAATGTTACTTCAAGGCTGATTGGTTTCCATGGATAATTTCTATACTGGCACACTTCTCCACTCTTATCACTGCCTCATGCATTTACCACAGAATCCTTACAGCTATCCAAATCTAAGGGGGGGTACACACCAGAACGATTAGGGCTCAATTCCATCAATCTGGATCCAATTCCGACCGATTGGATGCAGATTGTGTGTAGATTGGGCATGTTTAGGTCCAATTCCGATCCGATTCCAATCCGATGCGCGTCCCCGCTGTCGTTTGGTCGTTTTACAGATCCTACCTGCTGCAGTGAGGATCTGTAAAAGATCCATTCAACTGGATACAGACTCAGATCGGATTGGGATCAGATTGGATGCAGATCGTTAGCAGATTGTGTGGCTCCAACAGATCGTGCGAGCATCACACAATCTGCTAACGATCTACTAACAATCAGGATCGTTCTGGTGTGTACCAGGCCTAAGGCGGGGTACACACCAGAATGATCCTGATTGTTAGTAGATCGTTAGCAGATTGTGTGATGGTCGCACGATCTGATCCCAATCCGATCTGAGTCTGTATCCAGTTGAATGGATCTTTAACAGATCCTACCTGCAGCAGGTAGGATCTGTAAAACGACCAAACGACAGCGGGGACGCGCTTTGGATTGGAATTGAATCGGAATTGGATCTAAACATGCAAAAACATGCCCACTTTACATACAATCTGCATCCAATCGGTCGGAATTGGATTCAGATTGATGGAATTGAGCCCTAATCGTTCTGGTGTGTACCCAGCATTACTCTCTCTGCACAAGTAACATCTACCCCACCTGTAGTGCACATGGTTTTGTCCATCTAAAAAAGAATTTGCCAGAAGGAGTTAACCAGAATAAGGCCCATAGTTTCTACCTCAATTTTTAAATAAAGTAATGTTAAATTGTGTGCTGACTTTTATGAAAAGAGTCTTAATTAAATGATGAGTTTGGTAGACTTTATGTTACTCCCCTGGTATAATACGAAATTAAAGGGGCCTACACCAGTAGAGATTTGCTGAGTGTTCTGAGCAATGCTAGATCACTCAGATAATGGTCCAATAAAATTACCTTATTAGAGCTTTAGCTAACAGCATTAATAGTGCCGTCTCTGCTGAGAAATGACCTATGAATAGTAAAGCTGTGCTGAAGTTGTGGCTTATGTAGATACAGATGTAATGCTGCTCATTCATTGCCAGCGCCCGCCAGATCCCCTTCTCTGGCGAGCGCCGGCGGTAGGGACTGGGACACGTGTGCATCTCACGCGTGTCCCAGTATCACGGCGGTTGGGCAGGGTCTCCCTGCCCGTCTCCGCTTCAGCAAGACACTGCCCAGGTCGGCTGGGTAGGCGGTGTGGGCCCCGTGCATGTGCTCCCCTGGCGGTAGCCGGCCGCTGGCGGGGGCTATCGATAGAATCGCCAGCCCCGGCAAAGATGTAGCCGGCTACATCTGTATTCCATTATAAATTGGGATAGCTGAAAAGCAGATGTCCCCTCCTCTAATAACTGTGATGCAGCACGGACGGTGTAATGGTTAGCATTACTCCCTCAGAGCACTGAGGTCATGGGTTTGTTTCCCACCATGGCCCTAAAGCTGGCCATACACCTACAGATTTATGGTACGATCTGGCTGGTTAGAACAAAAACCTGGTAATAGATTAGAGCAAATGACAGTTAACCATTTGCTTGGAAATGTCATTCAGAAATTACCAGATTTTTGGTCCAGCCAGATCTGACAATAAATCTGTAGGTGTATGGCCACCTTTACTGTGTGGAGTTTGTATATTGTCCCCGTACTTGCGTGGGTTGAGGGTTGCGTGGGAGTGTGCTGGTTTCCTCCCACAATCAAAAAATATATTAAGATTAATTGGCTTCTAATAAAATGTACCCTACAATGTGTGTGTGAACATGTGGTAGGGAATATAGAGTGTAAGCTCCACTGGCTCAAGGACTGATGACTGTACTGGAATGGTCACCTACCTTGGTAGAAACATAGAATTTGACGGCAGATAAGAACCACTTGGCCCATCTAGTCTGCCCCTTTTTTAAACATGTTACCTCAAACCATATTTGATTCTATGTAAGGATATCAGTATGCCTATCCCAAGCATGTTTAAATTGCTCTACTGTATTTGCCTCTACCACCTCTGATGGGAGGCTATTCCACTTATCCACTACCCTTTCTGTGAAGTAATTCTTCCTCATGATGCCTTTGTAAATCAGGTGAATCATACCTCCCAACTTTTGGCTTGTGGAAATAGGGACACTCGCGCGGCGAAGCCGTGCGAGCGTCCGAAAAGGGGGCGGGGCGTATGCAAATGAGGGCACGGCTTATGCTAATTAGCCGCGAACTCATTTTCATACGAGAATAGACGCTGTGCGCATGCGCACAGCGTCTATTCTACTAGATTGGGGGGTCTCCCAACTGCCACCCCCCGCAGCGGGACAATGCCTGCCGCGGGTGGGACAGAGGGACAGGACCCGAAAATCGGGACTGTCCCTCTAAAATCGGGACAGTTGGGAGGTATGGGTGAATGATATTTGAGCTGTGTTATGCAACAAAATAGGAAAGCTTTACCTGTTGTTGTTGTTATTATTATTATATACCGGTAATTCTAAAATTGCTATGGTAGAAAAAAGTAGTATAATGCTATATACATGCACACAATTACAATTGTAACGTGACTGTAAGAAATGTAAAATGAACTGTGTGTATAAACTGTAAGAAAAATTCCAGTACCTGGCTTTCTTGTGACCTTATGGACTGTAGAATGTGTACTTTTACAAAGCCAATGTATATGGCATGTTACATAAGTGAGACATTGGTACTAGTATAGAATAGATACCATTATTATATTCTGGTTATAAATTCATCAACACAATTTATTATACCAACATACATAACCAGAGATTCAGTGTTGTTCTGGAATTAGGAGTGCTGGTTTTCATTAGTAAAGGGTATGATAATGCAGAATTCTTCTGGTGGATTGTAGAAGCAGGGACATTAAATATTTAACAATAAATGTGCAGTAGCTGATTAATTCAGAATATTTGTGAGCATCTCATGAAAATTTAATACCCATATTTTGCTTATTGAATATCTTCTGTGCTGCTTACTTTACCTTTTATAAAGCTTATTACCTCACATGTATGCATGTGTAATTAATTTCTGTTAACATATGAAAGAAGTGTTGATGCTTTTTTTATATATAATAATAATAATAATAATAATAATAATATTACTTTTATAACACCCTGGCAGAGTTGTTTCAGAAACATATTCAATGTCAACAGTTGAGGATAAGGAAATTGCATACACTCCAACATCTGAAGGGTAGAAATCGGTACACATGCGAGAAGGGGGCGTGACCATTGGTAAAGTGGGCATGGTCATACCCCCTTTCCAAATGTGTACTGAGCTTTTTTTGCCTCCCACCCTCCACATCCACTACATGCACAACAACCCAAAGGCACTGTGTTTAATTATAGTCCAGCCACAGAGATAATTTAGAATGAAACTGACAACTCACTGAGAGGCTGCGCGGCCCGGCCGCTACCAAGTTCCCTTATGTCAAGGCCAACTCCCGCCACAGAAAGAGAATGTCACAACATTCAGTTATTGTATTGTTTCTTACCTGGTTTGTGGCTTCTCCTGTCTGTTCAGCCTGCTCCATGCTGCAAGGAAAGTCTGTGTGGCCTGAGCTTTGCTAATTACAGCACCTGGAGGAGTCCTTGCTGCTGACAGCTCTGTATAGTTGAACTGTGCTGTAAGATCTGAGCTCAGCTAATTAGTTACACCTGGGTAACTCTCCTGCAGGAGAGTTCAGTGTAAACTGAGCATGCTCAGCCCACTGATTAGTTCACCTGTGGGTTCCCTGTGCTTCCTATAAAGGGCAGCCTCTGGGAGACAGAAGCTGCCAGAGTATAGGTTCACACCAGCTCCAGCGTTCCAGTGCCTTGTACTATTCCAGACTTCTGATTATTGTATTTGACCCCGGCTTGTTTCCTGACTATTATCCTGCCTGATCCTTTGGTACCGTGTCCAGTGATTCCTGTGTATGACCTTGGCTTGTTCTGTGACCATCCTCCTGCCTGCTCCCTGTGTACCGCATCCTGTGCCTTCCAGTGTATGACCCGGCCTGTCCTTGGATACTCCTTTGCCTTTCCCTTGTGTTCCTACTTGCCCGCACTGATACCAACTCGGCTAGACAACCACGCTTCCATATTTCACAAGCTACCGCCACTCATACGGGGAACCTGACCAGGGGGCCGCGACCGACGTGTCGGGTGCCGCAAAAGCCCATATCCCGCTTGGAGGGGTCACTGGCAGAAAACCCCCGGCACGGTTAGACTCCGCGCCCCTGTGTCAGGTCTAGCCAATCCCCGAGTGGTAGTGCACCCCAAGTTTGTGACAGAGAAATAATGCTGTTGCGCTTCCTCACTGGCTCTGTCTGTGGCGCCCAAAAATTAAAAAAGCACATGCGACAGGGGCGTCTGAGACGGCATCTCTATGAGCCACTTACACAGTTGACAGCCCCAGAGTGACAGAGCTGCGGTTCCATGGGCCACATGGCGTCATGACGTGACGCACGCTGCTCAGACCGCAATGCACCCCTTAGAACGGGTACATTGGCTTAGATTTCTGTTTTTCAGCTGCCAGGGCCCGTTCCAGACCATCTGCATCACAAGCTCGGAGTCTGAGGACCTGAGGAATGGCCAGAAAACATGCAAAAATGGTACAATCAGTACATTTTTATTTAGCCGGTACAGACCGTTAGAAAAAATGGTACTGTACCGGCTTAATCGGTACAGTTGGAGGGTATGAACTTGATACTGTACTAGGAAAGAAAGGGAAAGAACATAAGATTTACAAAGGATATTACATTTATAGATGTTAGATTAGGGTTGCCTACCTTTGGGATGCCCTCTCTGGGAGAGGGCAGCCAGTTCTTGTGAGGCAGGGTGCCGGGCAGCTGATGGGGTAGAAAAGGGGTGGGGCGGTGCTAGACAAGTGTGACGTGTTTGGGGGTATTTCAGGCATTGCACAGCGGGGAGTGGGGCTACAATGACGCGGTATGTGTCATTTGGTCCCACGGACCACCCACCGTCGGGGGGTTGCGGAGGACGGGCACAATTCTGGGAGGCTTGCCTACCTTTCCGGGGGGCCAGGAAGGGGACCCAATTTCCAGGACCCTCCCGGCTATCCCGGGAGGGTAGGCAACCATATGTTAGATTGACAGTGTAACCGACGTTTACAAGAAGGATATTTACATATCTGGAATAATTCTTTGGATATTGCATAGTTACCAGAGTGGAAGGAAAAGTTGTGTCTGTCTATAAATAAACAGCCTAGTGGAGTAAAGACTCATAAACGTGGGCGATTTTAGCCCATTTTCTAAGCTATCTGTCTAGATCACTTAGCAATGAAGCAGGGAGAGCACGTGTGTATTGAGAAATGGCGATGCCCAGTCCTGTGCATCACCATCACATGAATAAATCTTGACTATATGTAGTCAAGGTCTAGTCAGTGGCCAATGTTCTAACCAGAGAACACTGTAAGCACACATCACCCATACACACATTGCTATGTGTGTATGGGCAATCTAGCCGCGAGGAAGCACAGCATTGCTCAGCATGCAGGCTAGCAGAAATTGCCCAGTGTGTACCGGGCTTAAGAATATCAACTGGTGTTTCCCCACGACACTTACACAAAGTATCAGGTTCACCAGATATGGATAAATGACTGAGGAGCCTGTGTCCACTGCGCACACCCTCCCATTATAAATGACGACCCTTTACTAGACCACAAACTCTTAATACTTTGCAAGTCAATTAGAAGGGCTAATTTGACAAAAAAAGATAGGTGGTGGATTCAAAGAGGTTTGAATATATTTTTGGGTAGCATCCGGGAGTGCATCATGTCTTTCAAAAAATAAAATATTTCAACGTGTTTTAGTTCAGCTACTGATGGGGGATGTCTCATATAAGCTTTCTAGCTAGGGTAAGGATGACTGTTAGAAGTGGAGTGATAAGTCTCTTTCCAGGGGGTGCCGGATGGGGTTCCGACAGTAGGTATCCCGACAGTCATTTACCCAACGTCGGGATCCCGACAGTCAAAACCCCGACACACGGGGGCCCGATGGCTACCAGCTATTCTCCCTCATGAGGGTTCACGAGAGGGAGAATAGAATAGGTGGCGAGCGTATCGAGCCACCGTGCCCGCAGCATGGCGAACGCAGCAAGCCCGCTAGGGGCTTTGCTGCGCTCACCATGCTGTCTGGGTCCGGACAGTCAGGATCCCAACGTCGGGATAAAGAGTGTCGGAACCCTACACCACACCCCTTCCCAGGACATAACATGTTTTATATTTATGTAGTGATCAAGAAAAGTTTTGCAACTTTTTTAGGTCCACCCTTGTCTATAGAGAAAGTTACTGCGGGTAGTTTATATGCAATAATAATAATTTGGAAAGAAGTTTGCAAGCTAACAAATTATGTAGTTTGATGTTAATCCAGTCCACCTTGGCACATACCATTTTTAATACATTGGGTCAACACTGATTGATGAAGTAGGCTGGTAGCCATGAACTGTTCAGCTGCATGATCACTCATTTAGTCAGCTTTGTTTTTGAGCTCACAAAATAAGAGAACAGTATCTCTCTTATTTACTTTTTGATCTAGATACTTTATAAGAAAGACAACGAGACGGAGTACAAAAATAAATATATATTCAAACATATAGCATAACAGGCTTTTTTTCTTGGTCAATTCTCAGAAATATTTATTTTTCTGTTTATATTTGGAAGTTTTGTTCTGCAAGACATAATAAATGCATATTATGGAAAAAGTTTGGGTAATAACTCCCCTGAAATAAGCAACTTTCTAGAACTGTTAGTTTACTTTAATGTGGTAGTTTGTGTAACCCCTTATGCTTCCTTCATTCTTTGATCAGTGTTAAACAGATAAAGTATGTTTATTCAGAGGGCTTTTTTTTACTAGCTCAGCTCTGCACACAGTAAATAGGCAGACTGCAGTATATCAGCATGGTGTGCCTTCTTAGGGTCAAGAGCCTTCAGATTGTGTTAACAAAATGGGAGACTCCAAAAAGGTCACATAGGTATGTCTGCAAACATGTAAGATAAGCTTCCCTTTTGAGTACTATACAAAAACAAAGGACCCATTTGTTTTCATTATTAGTGATCACGTTTTACTTTCTAAGGGTAAATTATATATTACATATCTCCCCTACTTACACTATTTACAATTCCTATGTGATCTAGTGCTGTGCTTTCAAGGGTGCCGGATGGCTCCCCGATAGTCGGGATTCCGACAGTCATTACTCTGACGTCCACGACCCCCATAGAGGGAGAATAAAATAGGTGGCGAGCGCAGCTCGCCAACGTGCCCGCAGAGAGGATGCTGTGCCCGCACCGTGCCCGTACAGCATCCTCACAGCACTTTATGCACCTTGGGAATCTACACGTCCTGATGAAAAGGCCAAGCGGCCTTGAAACGTCGACATGACGCCTCTGTATCTGACTACACGTATGGAATAAAAGGAATTCATCTTTAAAGTAAGCCCGCAGAGTGCCACTTGTTTTCTTCCCCTTGGGGGGCCTGGAAAATTGAGAACTATATATATATATATATATATATATATATATATATGGGGACAAAGTACAGTGCGCAGTAGGGTAATTCAATGTCCCAGTATAAATACCAGTCCTTAGGTGATCCAATGTAAATGGATGACGGTGGGTTAATCCTCCACACACAAGAGTTCACAGCACTTTTGGCTTTTAAAGCCGGCAGCTCCACACAATTTATGAACCAAAAGGTTCTTCCTGGATCCAACAGGTGGTTTGTATCTGAAAAGATATGGTGGGCGCTCCAATAGTGCAAAATTATAGCTGGTACAAAAGTATATTTATTTAAAAATCACATAAAAACACAGGGATGGGTGACGTACCACAGACGGCGGCAAACAAATAGCCGCGATTCAGACAGCATGTAAATCACAAGTTGGAGTAGTTACACTCTCTCCTGGCTCCACGGTCACGCTTTGACATAAAACATCCCCTGATTAATTCTCAAAAAATCTCCAAGATGCAGTTTTGAGTATATCGATAATTATGTTATCAGTGTATTAATGTCCTGCAAAATTATGTACGTGTATGGCATAATACATAGGAGTACCTTTTTTGAAATATTTCTGCTGAATAATTACGTCAGTGTTATGTCCCGCTGAGATAAATCGGGACTCATAAATTTTGGAATATTTTATTGTATATTCTATTATAGATTGCGTTTTCTTTCTATTCTCATCATTATTTTTGTATCAATTTCCCATTTATATATTGGGTCTACATCGACCGATTTTTTGATTTTTTACTTTGATATGATTTTATGTTGTTGAAAACGATATATATCGATTTTTCATCGATGGTTGTATGAAAATTTCATCGTTTACACTGTTCCGTCTATCAAAAATGCTTTTTTAGCAGAAACCAATTTGGTTTAAATTAAGCTTTTTAAATAATAATTGTTCATGGAGGGAGATTCACATTGGTTCTAGAATGTGATCTTTTCCATGATGATATGTACACTTTATTATATGGGTCCGTTCTATTAAGAAGATCCAGTTCTGTTTTTACTATATACCTATTATACACAGTGTTGTATTCAGTCAGAGAATATAATCTTCTCTTTCGCTATTCTGATTGCAAAAGGAAATTGTTTTTTATTCCATCAGTTTATGCATTTTTATGTCTCAGTTATTTCATGTGACAAATAGTTGCTTTTTGAAACATGTATTGTACCAGTGTTTTGTACTGAGGCTGCAAACGGTATAATAGAGGTAAAAGCTAATGTAATGAGCAACACCTGTGCATATAGAATTTAAGAGGAGTCCGCCTGACGCTAGGCCAGCCCTCTGACGAAGTCCTCCGAGACGAAACCGGTAGGGACTTGGCCTAGCGTCAAAGCGTGACCGTGGAGCCAGGAGAGAGTGTAACTACTCCAACTTGTGATTTACATGCTGTCTGAATCGCGGCTATTTGTTTGCCGCCGTCTGTGGTACGTCACCCATCCCTGTGTTTTTATGTGATTTTTAAATAAATATACTTTTGTACCAGCTATAATTTTGCACTATTGGAGCGCCCACCATATCTTTTTAGATATATATATATATATATATATATATATATATATATATATATAGTAGTTTGGTAGGTCGGCACTCATGTAGTCCAAAGTAAATGATTACTTGCCGGGTGCCTTCTGTAATGAACACGAGGGGCGAGTTCTCACATATACACAGCAACAGCGTCACTCTGGTCTGTAGTAAAGTTTTAAAAGAACGAGACTGCAACCATGGTCTTTTTCAGCAACGTTTCAACTCCTTTATTTGGAGTTTTTGTCAAGCCATATATATATATACAGTAGCGATAACAAATAGGCCTCACTCCGGGTGAAATCTAACTCTCTCTGCACATGTTACATCTGCCCCCCTGCAGTGCACATGGTTTTGTCCATTTGAGAAGGAATTTGCCTTTGCGAGTGAACCAGAATAAGGGCCACTGTGTATATTAAATACAACAACCAGTATTGGAATTCTTGAGACTGGGGTAACAAGGTGTTTGAGGGCCCACAAGTCAAAATGTATTGGATAAGTAAGCTGGAGCTTGGCATGTATCAGGGTAGAGGACCATGTAAAACTAGGGGATTGATTTGATACAGTAGAAAACCCTTGTTTAGGTCCTTTTAGATTTAAACCTTTAGAGAAAGTTACACTTTTGATTTAATTTTCAAATGGGAAAAGTATGTTGGTAAGTGTTGCTATTGGAATTTAAGCAAATAAAATCTCCCAAAAAAACAATGTTCGTACAGTGTTAATTGTATACTTAGCTTTTATTGTTCTAGCTTTCTTTTTTTGTATAAAATATATGTAATAAATTATAATCGTATATAATTGCTTTCTTACAGTGACTATTTCAACAAGCACCTACTTTGACGGGCTCTTGGTGACGGGGTTATACACATCTACCAGTGTTCAAGCTTCTCAGAGCATTGGAGGCTCCAAAGCTTTTGGATTTGGTGAGTTCATTATAAAATAAATGTCAAAATACTGTAAAAGTGCTAAAATATCCAGTCTGTTAGTAGAAGAGAGTGCTGGGTTTAGCTGATCTATTCACTAGCAGCTGTGTACATGAAAACATTAAAGCATGTAAATACACATTATTACACAATGAACAAAAAATATATTTTCAACATATACTCAGAGTCCGAGCATTTTTGGGGGACATTCCACAAATAACAGTTCCACTACCCTGAGACTCCACTGGAAAATGCTATCCCTTCTGTAAATGCTTGTGTTGTAAATAAACAGGACATAGGGGTATATTTACTAGTGAAGATTTTCGAATATGGAGATATTGCCCATTGCGGCAAAGTACATTGTACTTACCATTTGTCTAACATCTCCTGGAAGATAAGAGCCAGAGTCTGATTGGTTTGTATGGGCAGCATCTCCACTTTTGTAAACTTGTACTTGAGTAAATACACCCATAGGCAGGTATTCATGAAAACAAAGTGGAAAGATACCCCCATAATGTTTGATGAATTAGTAATTATCTGTTATGTCTAATCACCAACTCATTCCATGTACAAGTTCTAAAAGAATGCGAAAATGTCCTTCCTAAATAATCATACAATCTAGGAGACATTATAGACATTGAATACTGAAGGTAGCTGTCACACTTGAGGACTGACTTGAATCTGAAGCAGGAGTAAAATTAAAACTGGGTTCTTTAATGAAGTTAGCACACTGTCACAAACCGCAGATCTTACCATCGGAAACATCGCTCATTACCATCTCGATGGTCGGTACTGCGTGAGAGGCCTGTCATCCGCATGGCTTCTGATGTGTGGCGCGATGTCCCCTGTGTCCCCGCGGTCAGTTGCCATGGTTCCCTGTCAAGTGCACGCCGTTCCCGGGCAGCATGGGTGCCGCCATGACACTCTCAAGTCAGCTGATTCCCCAGACCAATCCCCGCTGTCCATCCACGTCACCTCTGACCCACACACCTGTACATGGATCAAGGTGTGTGCTCCTTTCCCAGCATTGATTGGTGCTACAGCTGGCAGCCAATCACAGACAAGCAAGGGGGATAAAGCCGGCCTGCGGCCTTCCTTCCTTGTCTTGAACAATTGCTTACCTGCTCTCAGTATTCTCCTGTGACAGAGAAGTTCCCAAGACTCCGAGATCTCCAGGCTCCCCTGTGATTCTCTCCAGCGTTACCTGCACCCGCTATACCTTCCTGGGTTATCCATCTCCAGAAGACTCCTGCCTTTCCACCTCTGCAGTCGAGTACAGGTGCCTCGCCATTACCACCATTGGCTTCCAAGCCTTTCAGCGACATTCTCCATCTTGTCCTGAACTAGCGACTGGCTCCGTCGACACCAGCGTCGACATTCAGCTGCTGTGCTCTATAGAGACTTTACCACCTACGTCCTATTTCTCCAGCATATACCTGAGCCATCTACCAGCCGTCGGCACCATTGTCGGCACCACAGTCTACCTCAGCTGTCGACATCCTGTGCAGTCCTCCGCAGTTTCCAGATTGCCTTTCCTTCTCCAGTATCATCTCCCTTGCCTGCGTCCAGAGGACCAGGGCAGGGGGCCGCGACCTGCCTGTCAGACGCAGCTAAGTCCAAAGTTCCTTGCGGGGCTCCCTGGTGAATACCGCTGGCAGGTTAGACTCCGCGCCCCTGTTCCTGGTCTCCGTCAACTCTCTGGTTCGCTGTGCCCTGATCTCCCCGTGTATGTCCTACATCAAACCTTCTGCCTTTGGCTCTCCAGCGCCCTCCACTGGTCCACCACGGTCACAGCCGGGAACACAAAACCCGCCTGCGTTGACAGTTTGTTCAAGACCGATGGACTCGGCTCAAGACCCCAGTGTGGGACCAGCGGTCATTCAAAATGTTACCGCCCGAATAGAGACTCAAGAAGCCACGCAGCAGCGAGTGATAAAATTCCTTCAAGAAGTATCCAATCGCTTGGACACATTGCAGCAGTCATTGCCGACTCCTGTGTCAACTACCCAGGGGAATCTATCTCCACCCGCTGCTTTACCTTCCCGTCTCCAGCTACCAGTCCCCAGCAAATATGACGGCGATCCTAAACTCTGCCGGGGGTTTATCAACCAGTGTCAGATCCAGTTTGAACTTCTTCCACACAATTTCCCTACCGCCAGAATTAAGATAGCTTACATAGTGTCTTTGCTAACTGGCTCCGCCCTCAATTGGGTATCACCGTTATGGGAGAGATCTGATCCCCTCTTGTCAGACTATGGCAAATTCCTACAGACTTTCCGCCATATATTTGATGTACCTGGACGCTCTACTTCAGCATCCACAGATTTACTACGGGTCAAACAAGGGTCCCGATCCATGGGACAATATGTGATCCAGTTCCAGACTTTGGCCTCTGAGTTACAATGGAATAATGAAGCCCTGACAGCCGCGTTCTGGCTAGGGGTATCAGACCGCATTAAAGATGAACTGGCCACCCGCGATCTTCCTGATTCCTTGGAAGACTTAATCTCTCTGTGTGTAAAGATTGATCTCCGCATCAGAGAAAGAGGTCTAGAGAAACAAAAGAAGTTAATTCCCAAGTTTACTCCTCGAGTACGCTCAGAGTCCCCTGCGAGTGAAGAACCAATGCAAATAGGTAGATCACGCCTGACTCCTGAAGAGCGTTCCCGTCGACAGCGCAACAAACTCTGCATTTACTGTGCTGCTCCCAGTCACTTCATCAATGATTGTCCCGAGCGGTCGGGAAACTCCAGGGCCTAACCTGTAACGGAGGAGTTAGGTTAGGTCATGTCTCAAAGTCTCCTCCCTGTACTGACTTTACCCTTCCAGTGTCCTTAGAGACCCCTGCTGGACTCAGATCAAGCTCCGCTTTGGTCGACTCCGGGTCGGCAGGAAATTTCATTTCTCAGCATCTTGTTACCAAGTTACAAATTCCCGTGATGCCTCTACATCCTCATCTCATTGTCACAGCAGTGGATGGCAGTAAAATTCCGGGCAGCGAGGTACGTGCCAGTACCGAACCGGTTCTGCTGAAAGTAGGCACTTTACATCAAGAGCACATTAAATTTTTTGTCATTCCTAAGGCGTCTTATGATATTGTTTTGGGCCTTCCCTGGCTCAGGCTCCACAACCCCACCATCAACTGGTCGCTTTTACAATTAGAGCAATGGAGTCATCATTGTCATCAGCATTGCATTAACCCTGTGATACCTGTGCGCTCTGCCGTGGCCACCTCTGTGCCTGGCCTCCCCGAAGTTTACAGAGACTTTGCTGATGTGTTCTGTGAACAGTCAGCCGACACACTGCCGCCCCACCGTCAGTGGGATTGTCCAATTGACCTCCTTCCTGGAAAGACTCCTCCCAAGGGACGTACATACCCTCTATCGGTTCCTGAGACTCAAGCCATGTCTACATATATTCGTGAGAACTTACAGAAAGGCTTCATCAGGCCCTCAAAGTCCCCAGCGGGCGCAGGATTCTTTTTTGTAAAAAAAAAAGATGGTGGTCTGCGACCTTGTATTGATTACAGAGGGTTAAATAACATCACAGTCAAAAACAGCTATCCGCTCCCCTTGATCACAGAATTATTCGATCGAGTGAAAGGTGCCACCGTCTTCACCAAGCTGGACCTCCGTGGGGCATACAACTTGATACGTATCCGCAAGGGTGATGAGTGGAAGACTGCATTCAATACGAGGGATGGTCACTACGAGTATTTAGTGATGCCCTTCGGCCTCTGCAATGCCCCAGCTGTCTTTCAACAATTCGTTAATGAGGTCTTCCGGGACATGCTGTACATCTGTCTTGTGGTCTATTTGGACGACATTCTAATATTCTCCAGAGACTTACATTCACACCGCTCCCAAGTCAAAGAGGTCCTCCTCCGTCTCAGAAAAAATCGACTCTACGGCAAGATCTCCAAATGCACATTTGAGGTACCCTCAGTCCCATTTCTAGGATACCTAATTTCCGGGTCACAATTGAGCATGGACCCCGAGAAATTGGAAGCCATCACTGGGTGGTCTCAACCCACTACATTGAAAGCCGTACAACGCTTTATTGGCTTCGCCAACTATTACCGAAAATTCATCCGGGGTTTCTCCACTCTGATTGCTCCTATTACAGCTCTCACCCGCAAGGGTAGCAACCCGTCTGTCTGGTCCCCAGAGGCCTTGTCGGCATTCCAGTTGCTGAAACAGTCATTCATCTCTGCACCCATTCTGTCCCAGCCTGATATGGAACGACCTTTTTCCCTAGAAGTCGATGCCTCCAACATAGGGGTAGGTGCAGTACTGTCTCAGACATCCGAGGATGGGAAACAGCATCCCTGTGGTTTTTTCTCACGCAAATTCTTACCAGCAGAGAGAAATTATTCCATAGGCGATCAGGAGTTACTGGCTATTAAATTAGCACTCGAAGAATGGAGGTATCTCCTGGAAGGCGCCAAGTTTCCAGTCATCATATACACTGATCATAAAAATCTCCTGTACTTGCAGTCAGCTCAGTGTATGAATCCTCGTCAGGCCCGGTGGTCTTTATTCTTTTCCAGATTTTCTTTCAAGATCCTGTACCGTCCTGGTTCTCAAAACGTAAAGGCCGATGCCTTATCTCGCTCCATGGAAGAGGATCCTCTAGTACCCGAGAATCATCCCATCATTGACCCCATCGCATTTGCTCCCACGCAACTTTCTCCGGTACCTCCTCCTGGCAAAACTCTTGTACCCCCTGAGCTCCGCCAAAGACTGCTGTCCTGGGCTCACAAGTCCTTATTCTCCGGACACCCTGGCGTTCAGGGCACTTTTGAAATCCTCCAACGTTCTTACTGGTGGCCCCAGATGAGAAAAGACGTCAAAGACTTTGTGGCATCGTGTACTGTCTGTACCCAGCATAAAACCCCTCGTCAAATTCCTGCTGGAAAACTTTGCCCCTTATCTATTCCAACGCGTCCATGGACGCACATTTCAATGGACTTCATCACAGAGTTACCCAAGTCCCAAGAATACAACACCGTCTGGGTGGTAGTTGACCGTTTTTCGAAGATGGCCCGATTCATACCTCTCTCCGGGTTACCCTCCGCTCCTACTTTGGCGCAGTTATTCGTGCAGCACATCTTCAAAAGCCATGGCCTGCCTACAGAAATCGTCTCTGACCGAGGAGTGCAATTTGTGGCACGCTTTTGGAGAGCCCTGTCTTCAGCCCTTCAAATTAAATTGAAGTTTTCATCTGCTTATCATCCGCAGTCCAATGGCCAGACAGAAAGAGTCAATCAGGACCTCGAGACATTCCTACGGCTGTACATCTCATCTTCCCAGGATGATTGGTCCAAGCTACTCCATTGGGCTGAGTTTGCCCATAATTACAGGTACCATTCATCCACAGGTCACTCCCCCTTCTTCATTGTTTATGGCCAACATCCCAGGCCACCCACCTTCGAGGCATTAGCAACCATCGAAGTGCCAGCAGCTACCGCAGCCCTGAGACACTTTTCACAAATCTGGAAAAAAGTGCACTTCAATCTAAAGAAAGCTTCAGTTCGTTACAAGTTCTTTGCGGATCGTAAGAAACGTGCAGTACCAGAATTCCGTCCTGGTGACAAAGTATGGCTGTCTACCCGAAACATACGACTGAGGGTCCCCTCAATGAAATTTGCGCCTCGATTCATAGGTCCATATATTGTCGAACAGAAGATCAACCCGGTAGCATACAAAATAAAATTACCCAAATCTTTACGCATTCCCAACTCCTTTCATGTCTCCTTGCTACGACCTCTAATTCTTAATCGCTTCCAGTCTTCATCCCCGGTATCACCACAAGTCAGAACTGAGCGAGGAGTGGAGTTTGAGATAAAAAAGATCGTGGATTCTCGCCATCGTTATGGACGCCTTCAGTATCTCATTGACTGGAAGGGATATGGTCCTGAGGAGAGAAGTTGGACCAATGCTGAAGACGTTCATGCTCCTCGTCTAAGAGAAAAGTTCCATCAGGAACATCCTTCCAAGCCCAAAGGGTGTTCGGTGCCCACCCTAAAAGGAGGGGGTACTGTCACAAACCGCAGATCTTACCATCGGAAACATCGCTCATTACCATCTCGATGGTTGGTACTGCGTGAGAGGCCTGTCATCCGCATGGCTTCTGATGTGTGGCGCGATGTCCCCTGTGTCCCCGCGGTCAGTTGCCATGGTTCCCTGTCAAGTGCACGCCGTTCCCGGGCAGCATGGGTGCCGCCATGACACTCTCAAGTCAGCTGATTCCCCAGACCAATCCCCGCTGTCCATCCACGTCACCTCTGACCCACACACCTGTACATGGATCAAGGTGTGTGCTCCTTTCCCAGCATTGATTGGTGCTACAGCTGGCAGCCAATCACAGACAAGCAAGGGGGATAAAGCCGGCCTGCGGCCTTCCTTCCTTGTCTTGAACAATTGCTTACCTGCTCTCAGTATTCTCCTGTGACAGAGAAGTTCCCAAGACTCCGAGATCTCCAGGCTCCCCTGTGATTCTCTCCAGCGTTACCTGCACCCGCTATACCTTCCTGGGTTATCCATCTCCAGAAGACTCCTGCCTTTCCACCTCTGCAGTCGAGTACAGGTGCCTCGCCATTACCACCATTGGCTTCCAAGCCTTTCAGCGACATTCTCCATCTTGTCCTGAACTAGCGACTGGCTCCGTCGACACCAGCGTCGACATTCAGCTGCTGTGCTCTATAGAGACTTTACCACCTACGTCCTATTTCTCCAGCATATACCTGAGCCATCTACCAGCCGTCGGCACCATTGTCGGCACCACAGTCTACCTCAGCTGTCGACATCCTGTGCAGTCCTCCGCAGTTTCCAGATTGCCTTTCCTTCTCCAGTATCATCTCCCTTGCCTGCGTCCAGAGGACCAGGGCAGGGGGCCGCGACCTGCCTGTCAGACGCAGCTAAGTCCAAAGTTCCTTGCGGGGCTCCCTGGTGAATACCGCTGGCAGGTTAGACTCCGCGCCCCTGTTCCTGGTCTCCGTCAACTCTCTGGTTCGCTGTGCCCTGATCTCCCCGTGTATGTCCTACATCAAACCTTCTGCCTTTGGCTCTCCAGCGCCCTCCACTGGTCCACCACGGTCACAGCCGGGAACACAAAACCCGCCTGCGCTGACAGCACACATAGGTACAACAATGCGGATTGGTAATTGGTAAATATAATGAATATGCAATAGTAATGAATAATCTGCAAACAACTAGATTACTGTATCTTGGAATGAAGAAGTAACAAGGCAGTGGTAACTGAAGAAAGAGAGTTCACTTGGATGATGCAATGTAAACCATCAATAGGATGTCTAAGACAAACAACAACTGGAGAATGAATGTTCATTAACATGATACAATGTGAACCATCAATAGGATGTTGAAGACAACAGTGATTGAAGAATGAATGCTCACTTGTATGATGTGACATTGGCCATCGATAGGGTGTCGGAGACAACGATGACTGCAGTGGAAGCTGACTGGAACAGAAGGAGTTTATGCTGTAGCACTGCTAGAAGTCAGGCCGTGCTGAAGCTGGAAATAGCACTGAAATCAGTAGGAACAAATCCTTAGCTGCTGCTAGGCTGTAGACACCATTGCACTAACATATTCTGAGCCTTCTCCCAGCATACTTATAGGGAGAAGTGAAAGCTCATTGGAGACAGTGAAGTGGTGTCAGCAATAGGCAGTATGGATTGGTTGTAGCGCAACATGTGAGACAAGGCAAGATGGTTGCGCCCATTTTAGTGCATCGGTGGGAACTCCAGCATGCTGCACACGCTACTGCGGCCTAGACTCACAGTGGAACAGAGTCGCTCACAGGAATGCCCATCAGGGACATCCGCAGGAGATGGCACATGAGAGACAGCAGAGATGCCGCTGGGCAGGCGCAGGACAGGAGCACCAGATGACAGCGCACCCAGAGCGGAAGTACTGTATGGCAGTCTGTTAGGAGCACATTTAACACAAGCCTGGAAAGACACTTAGATGCTAGATAAGTGTTTCTGAGACTCTGGACCATGACAGTAACAGAGTAAAATCTATAGCTACTGGAAAGGAAAGTGTAAGGGTGCATACACAAGGAGCGATATGAGTTTACGATTTTGATTATATACTCTTAAAATTGGTAGAAAATTTTGCAACGTGTGTATACAGCTTGCGATGCGGATCCATGCCACCCAGAGGGATTGGCATCCCAAGAAAAATAGACTGCATGCATGTCAAGTTTGACTATATTGTGTGCAATCTAGTGTTATAGTATTGTCAAAATCTTACATAGCCAAAATGTTAACATAGCCAAAGTCTTATGTAGTCTTTGTCATTTTGTTTAACATTTTTATTAACGATATTGGGATAGGGTTACTCAGCAATGTATCCATCTTTGCGGACAATACAAAACTTAGCAAAGTCATCAAATCACCAGAAGATGTCACCATGCTTCAAAATGATCTTGCAATTCTAGATGAGTGGGCAAAAAAATGGAAGATGAGGTTCAATGTAGATAAATGTAAGGTTATGCACCTTGGGAGACACAACCAGTGTGCAAGTTACAACCTTAGCGGAGAGGAACTGGGTAATTCCATACTTAAAAAGGATCTAGGAGTCCAAATAGACAGCAATCTAGGATGTAGTGCCCATTGTAATGTAGCTACAAAAAAGGCCAACAAAATTCTGGCATGTATTAAGAGGGGAATGGAAACTAGGGACTCAAGGGTAATTATGCCACTATATAAAGCATTGGTGAGACCTCACCTAGAGTACGGAGTACAGTTCTGGGCCCCACACTATAAAAAGGACATCATAGAATTAGAAAAAGTCCAAAGGCGAGCAACAAAGCTTATTAGGGGAATGGAGAATTTAAGCTACGGGGAGAGATTAAGCAATTTGGGACTATTTACATTAGAAAAGAGACGTTTAAGGGGGGACATGCTCAACATGTACAAGTATATCAAGGGCCAATATAAGGAACTGTCACACACCCTATTTTCTACTAGAAAGGAATCTAGGACGCGAGGGCATGAGTATAGATTAGAAAAAAAAAGATTTCATTCAGCTAGTAGAAAGAATTTCTTTACGGTCAGAACAGTCAAACTCTGGAACTCTCTTCCCAGAGAGGTGGTAACGGCTGGCTCATTAAATGCGTTCAAGGCAAAGTTGGACAAACATTTACTGGAGAAAAACATCCATGGGTACAAATAAGAAATATAATTTGTCTGTAAAATACCAGAACCAACCAAATCAGCAATGGATATCTATACCAGGTTGAACTAGATGGACGCAAGTCTTTTTTCAGCCTTACCTACTATGTAACTATGTAGTCAAAATCGCACAGTGTGTATGTACTTTTAAATTGCACAGTGTGTACAGTCAAAATAGGTGGTTTCTGGGCTCTGGGGAGTTCATGGGAAATCGCAAAGTCAAAATGGTACATTTCCAAATTCTCACTATGGGGTTATTCTGATTCACTCGGAAAGGCACAATCACTCTCTAATGGGCAAAACCATATGCACTGCAGGTGGGGCTGATGTAACATGTGAAGAGAGAGTTAGATTTGGGTGGGGGGGGTGTACTTTAAACTGATATCTATATTGCATTGTAAAAATAAAGCAGCCAGTATTTACCCTGCACAGAAACAATAAAACATCCAAATCTAACTCTCTCCCCACCTGCAGTGCATATGGTTTTGTCCATTAGAGAGTGATTGTTCCTTTCCGAGTGAATCAGAATAACCCCCAATGTGTATGCACCTTATGAGCCTTATGTAAGGCAGTAGCATTATTAGCCACCAATATTAAAGCGGCCATTAGCTATTGGTGTTTTTGTGTAAATATCATTCATATGTTACAGTTAGAATGAAGAGAGATATAGGATGGCATCGACATGAAATGTGACTTGAATGTAAACATCTTAATACACACTGCTGCTCACTACATTAATCATCCGACTCCATTTTACAGTAACTTAAATTCCATATTCTAGTCTAGCTGAATCTTTTGAATGTGTGCTACATGGGCATGCTTGTGATAATCTGCCAGCTCAAAGTTGCTGGTTGCCCAGTCTATTTTTTGGCATCATGCTCACTGCTGGACACAAAACAAGGACACTTGTTCCCCATAGTGTCAGAAGTTGTGGTGGCAGCTGCTGCCAACAAGAAGGCTGTAGAGATCACCAGAGAAGGAAACAGCAATGACAGCATCTGAATTAAGATGATATTCCAGCACTATGCCCTTGGTGTGATTGCGCTCCGTAGCACTGCTGTGGAATTTTCCACTAACTTCACAACTTGTTTTTTTGGTTGTTTTTCTCCCTATGTTCTGGATATTATTCTTATTATATTTTTATTTATAAGGCGCCACAAGTGGTCCACAGCGCTGTACATATAGCACACATTGGAACAGTACAGGGTACACAGAACTAAACATAACAGCAACAGAAGAACTAAAACAGCACAATTAGCAATTAGCAGCACAATTCTTAGTACACAATACAGCTGAGATGTAGGGAAGCCAGTGAGAAGAGATGCAGGTATAGATTGTAGGTGAGCTGTAAATAAAATGCAATAAGAGTGCTGTGAGAACAGGACGGAAGATCGCCCTGCTCCAAGGAGCTTACAGTCTAGAGGGAGGGGGAGACAGACAGGTGACATGAGGTGCAGGTAGGGAGACCTGAAGGCAAGGGATAGTCAGGACATGAGGCAGCAGGTAGAGATAATGGGCAAAGTAGTCCTCTCCCTTCTCCAATCCTCCTCTCCCCCTTCGCCTGCACCCTTGACCCCAAACAGCCCTGCACTGTGGCCCATGCCACAACACACCCCACTAGGGGGAAGACAGCATGCAGAGTAAATAGGCATAGCAAAGGATTGAGGAACCATGGCTCTGGTACAACAGTGTAGTTCTGAAAGATAATGTCAAAATTGAGAGAAGAAAATAAATAGAGTTAGTGTAAGTAAGTGGTGTGAGAAGCAGGTGTAGAGGGACATATACAGTGCAGAGAGAACTGATGTGCATACTTGCCGACTTTGGCATACTCCTTTCCGGGAGAAGCCCGGAGAGGAGTGAAAGGGGGCGGGTAGAGGCTTCGTTTTGGGGGCGGGGCATGGGTGATGTCATCAAGCCCCGCCCCCATGACGGGCTGAAGCCTCAATTTGCAGGGTCCGTGGGTGGGGGGAGGGGCTAAAAATGCCGCGAAATGCCGCGAATTGCGTCATTTAGCCCCGCCCCCTCCCCGCGGACCCGCAAAAGTCATAGTTTTTAGACCGCGGGGAGAGGGGGAGCCGGGACTGTAGGGAAATGCGGGAGACTTGCCCCCCTTCCCGGGGGACCGGGAGGGGGACCCGATTTGCGGGACCCTCCCGGCCATTCCGGGAGGGTAGGCAAGTATGGAATCTGGCACATTCAAATGGTCAAAGAGAAAATGTGACGACTAGTGATATTAGGTTTAACAGAAAGTACTGGCTATGAGCATAGGTCTTAGGAGACATGCAGGCAGGGAGCTCAGTGAGGGCTGTCCAGGCTGTGCATTCAGTATGTGTTGGAGGTGGTAAAGTCCTTAGCTCATTGTTGAATGTTGATAGAAGTCTGTTTGGTGGATTTTAGAAATTAGAAGGGTGTCCTCCCTTCTACACCTATATATCCAATATTCTTATTAATATTTCATCACCCTTTATGCTACCACACAACACAGCCACGCATGGCAACCAACCCTCCAGATTCAGGTTACATAGAAATGTTTCAGACCTGTGTACCCCACCCAGAGTAGAAGGTTTGCTGCAAAGTGTGAATAGGGAAAGTCTAATACAAAATCCTTTCCTGCCCAAATACAGACTAATAAGTACAAATATAAGTTAATCAATATGCAGATATTAGGAGAATGATTCCAAGTTACCAGCAGAGTTAGGTGATGTACACTGATGCTATCTCTAACTGCCACTCAAATTCCACATTTGTTAATGAATGTACTTTTGTAAAATGAACACAAATCACTGCTTATATCAATATACTGTATAAAACAGATTTAAGCAGAAGCTGAACAGTGCATGGGTAATAGTCCAGTCCCATAGTGGTTCCCCAGGAGGATATGGGCCCTTATTCTGATTTGCAGCTTTGCGTGTCATCTATGCACCCCCCGTCACACGCCGTATATACTTGCACGCATGCAAATGGATGTTTAGCATAAACATCCTTACGCAGCCATCAAATGATTTTGCAAGCCCTCGCAGATCTAAGACACTTTCCTTTGTCTTAGATCTGCAGGCTCTTTGTACGGGAAGAGGGCATGTCAGCTGTCCACCCCCCGCACCCGCATCACCGACTCATTTACATGGAATGCTCAGCATTTTCATGAGGACGCCCATGAAACACTGGGCATTCCCATGGGCGCAGCCCCATGCTGGCACCCCCTGCCTGCACTGCTAGGTGCGAATGGGCCCATGAATGAGCAAATTGCCCCGCCCGCTCACACCAAGAGTCTGCACATGTGCATAATAGTCACGAAACATCGCTCCCCTGTGTGAAAGGCTGGTGCCACCCATACTCAAACAAGGGTGGTTACCTTGAAAGTCTGTTTTACATGTGTTTTTGACGTCACAATAAAGCTGGAGATGCAGCAACTAGCAGATTTCTACCATTGAAATTACCAGCTGCTGCTCCTTGGTGTCTACGATACTATTATACCACCCACAGCTTCCACCTGTTAAAGTAACATGTAGAATTGATGGGGGCACAGCATGATAGTTGGGGCACATAGGGTGTGCATACATCTTGGCTATGCAATGGCTATGACAGCGGTGTAGCTAGGTGCCACGTTGCCCGGAGCAAGGGTATGTCTCGCCCCCTCGCGCCCCCCCCCCCAGATTTGTAGCAGGCTCTCAGCAGGCTGACACCACCCCCCACAACCATCCCCCCCCAGCCCCCCCATCAATGATTATAAAATTTTTCATATGCAGTATTTGCACCATTTTCCCAGGCAGCAGTGCAGCACTAAAGTATGCTGAAGATTATGTATTAAAGTATAGCGCCCATGACATTGTGGGCCAGTTGGTGTGACGTATCTTATGTGAATTCACACTGCATATGCCCAATACAGTGTACACATATGTGCACATGTAGACTTGTGGCATTCCTGCCTTACCTGCTTTGGTGCTCATTCACAGTTGGATCTACAGTAAGTCAGTTCTATTATTCGCCTCTCAGATGGCGCCTTCGCCCTTCAGTACAAGTGTTGCTTTCGCAATCTCTCTGAAATGCTTTTTCCAAAGTAAGAAAGTATGGCATACTACTTTTTGCATTTTTGAAACATTGTTCTGATTCAGAGTTGATCGCTATTGTGCGAAATCGCAATTCATTTGATTATCGAATGACTGCGCATAAGTACGGATTGTAGCACGCACCAAAATAGCGACAAAAATACCAAAAATATCTATATCCTATCCCCTTGTAATTTAACTGACAGGAAGACAGCCTTTGGGGCTGGTGACCTGCCGTTTTCTGGGAGTATCAAAAGAGACACAGGCGTGCGCAGGCATTTAAGGGAGGGGAGTGTGATTTCAACACTGGCCCTGGTAAATCTTTCTCTGTCGGAAAGAGTTGTGGGAAGGTCAGACTTACTCACATTTGCACAGTGGAAAAATCATGCAATGGTTAGTGAATTGCATATGAATGTGCGACAGAATACCAGATAGCAAATTGTTTGCAATACACTCGCAGATTTGCACATGGCATATTTTCTATCCGTCTGGGGGACCGCTAACTATTTGCAGTCACCTGCAACTCTGCAGATGAGCGATTAAGCCTGAATCAGTCAATTAGTGCATAGAGTGATTTGGGACTAGAAATGATGATATGAATAGTGGCGTATTTTTAGTACTATAACATAAAAAAACACACTGTAATATGAAACATAAGCCAAATAAGCTACAAACAGTAGAGAGAACACCATCATCTCAAATAAGTAATGCCCCATTGGACAGAATTGAAAGATGCCAAAAGACATGATAAACACAGTGGTTAGCAGGTACACAAAATGGAGTGTTAGCCATGCATATTCAAAGGCTTATTGTGCTTGTCAATAGAATCCTGAAAACATGTAGCCTTAGGGTGCTATGCTGATTAATTATGAATTTTCCTTTATGCATTATAAAACAAGACTACACTGTAACTCTGTTTTTAAAATTCAGCTAAACCATCAGCCGTTGTCTCTAGACTAATTAAATCCTTTTGAACCAGCCAATTATTTTTTACCTCAATCTCGGTAATGAAACTTTTGTATGTAGAATAGTTACGGTGTGAAGTGAACTATTGCAAATGGGACAAAAGTATGCAGATACTGCAGTTCATTTTGTATTATCATGTCTGGTTACACAATATAAGCCAAAACTGGATGCAAAAAACCTGCAGCCTGTAAAAAATGTGCACTGCTGTACTAACATGCTGAAGTACTTTATTCCTTGAGCAGGAGGTTGGAAGAACATGTACGCTGTGTACTATAGAGGTATGAACACATAAGTGCAGTCCGTCCACTAGGACGTCCGCTGCAATAAGGATGTTTTTCTGGGGGTCATGTTTAGATGCTTCTGGCGATCCATAGGAAGTAAAGTGATCGTATACTGTATGTGGGTTTGCACCTCAGTCATGCACAACTATCCAGATGAGCATGCACAATGTGAAAATGTTGTGATTATCATCTGAAACATCTCCAGCCCAATACAACTTTCCAACAGGGCTGTCCCATTGTCATACTAAGGCCAAATATGTAATATACTGTACAGGTAGAGACTCTTTGCGGATCTTGTTACATACCAGTTGAATCACTGCCAGGGTGTGGACCGCACCAGGTGACAGGGCCCAGGATGGGACAGCGGGGCATCAAATTAGCATAGCTGCAGTGATGGATGACTTTCGCTGGCAAGGAGAGGCTGAGCTACATGAGCACCGGGAAAGCACCTAGTATGATGAGAATGGGGTGTGACACACAGTCATATCTCCAAAATGTCATACAACATTGGGAGTGGCATCATTGACACAAGGTTATTTCCCCTTTTTTGTTCACCCAAAGGTGCGTGTCAGGAGTAAACACTGGTGTACACCAACCCTAGTGCTTCCACTGCTACATACCTGACCTAAAGAAAACCATGATGGCTGATGAGAGGGTTGGAGCCCAGAAACCAGTAGTTATCTCCTATATCTCTTGCTTTCTATTCAGGGGTGTTTTAAGAGATGAGGAGGCCTGAGTTTCAGCCTCCTCTGCCTGGGCAACCTCCCTCAGGCCTCAGGGCTCAGATTGGCACAGGACTCTGGAAGGGTAAGTATTAAAAATTGGCAGCAGCATGGGGCAGCAGGGGCCTGGGCCTGCACCCATTATAAATATGACACTGTTTCTTTTATGTTATACTATAGCTGCACTTAATAGCACCATTAAACATGTGGAAATGTCAGTTTCTACATATTTTAAAGGTATAATTGCTTGATAGATATGTCTCCATAGAACCCCATTTACCCGAATTAAAAGCACAATTTCGCCCCATAGTATTCAATTAGCAATACAAAAGTACTTTTTTGCCCATGTCTTCTAACTTTTTAGAGTTAGGGGGGATCATAAAAAAAATCAAAACAAAAAAAAAGACCCAAACTCGAATGAAAACACTCTAAAATTCGACCAAAAGTGGTTGCAAGCATGTTGATCGGTGGCCAATCCACGTGGTTTTTGCCTGTGTGAAAAAATTTAGCCAAAAATCACCTGAATACCCCCTGCATATATATATATATACCCCCTGCATATATATATATATATATATATATATATATATATATATATATTAAGCTCCTTATATATAAATCAGCCAAATTTACCGTGAATGATTTAATTGCGAGTTATGCTTATATAATTTTCAATTATATAATTTTTATATGTGCACTCAATTTTATGCATATTGCTTAAAGGTATATTAAATTGCAGCTGAATTTTTACACTGTGATCAATTGATGCATTAATGTATATTATTTAGGTAGTACTTGTGGTTCAATACACTGCGCCAACTTTACTTTCCGTGGTCTATCTGTCTGTCTATCTACCAAGATTAAAACATGGAAAAGAGGAGAGTGAATCATGTTAAAGCATTTTTATTTAGATGATTGTGAAAGAAATGTAATCATTTAGAGTAATCTAATGTTAATGTAATTTCTCTTTCTTCTTTATGCAAGAAAAGAGGAATGATAACTTCCATTAAAGGGACTGCTAGCAGTGTTATGAAAATTACAATGTAAATCTTAGTTAAAATTTTTAATCTTCCAGTACCTCTGCTTCCAATCCCTCCATTATGTCAAGTAAGAACTGTAGCTGGTGTCAGAATCCTTGACAAATGCGACACACACGGATGTGATTTACATTGCTCTTGCATGCTTGTCTCATTGCCACCTTCATATTTATGAGCACTGAGGCTTTTACTAGCTGCAATTTAGACAAGATATGTAATCAGAAAATGTCTAGTATTCATGTGTATTTCAGATACATAGGTAGATAGATCATCGATATCAACTGTGCACCTGTAATCCTACTTAAAATAGATAACAACTCATAGTGATACTGTAGTTGTGAATTGGTTTATTAATATGGAAACAATATGAAGTTACCAAGTACGTTCTTTTATGAATATGAAGAAGATGGAAAGTATAGAGGTTGGGATAATTTACCAGAGGCATTGCACTGTAATCATTCCCCGCTGATAAGAAATCCAGTGTTCATGGAATTAAATCTCAAGGTACGCCAAATTGTCTGGTTTGACAGGATGTGTCTGGGCGTGTGCACTAGGCTGTGAACATCAAAGACAGTGGGTTTGACCTAGAAGTGGCTATACCTGTGATCTGGCTGTTCATGAGGCTTAGCAACCCACAGGAGCTGATAAACTACAATGCATTACTGTGTCCTCTGATAATGAGAATGATTTACTACTTTCTAGAAAATCTGTCTTTATTCATCTGTGGATTATCTGGATTTAGCAGCTCAAAATTATTTTTATGGTGATTTTTTGCAAGTGCATACTGAAAAAATGGAAATACTACCTGCATGCAAATTTCATTTTATTCAAATATGTTATTAATAAGGAGAAAGAGCTGGTCAACATATGATAAAAATACATACCGGTACATATATATATATATATATATATATATATATATTTATATATATATATATAATTATAGTTACATAGTTGGTGAGGCTGAATAAAGACTTTCGTCCATCTAGTTCAACCTATGTTTATAGTAGCTTATCCCTTGTTGTACAGTATGTTATGATATTTTAAAGACAGATTGTTACTTATTCGTACCCATGGATGTTTTTAACCAATAAATGTTTATCCAACCTTATTTTAAACGTATTTATAGTGTCTGCCGACACCACTTCTCCATGAAGAGCGTTCCAAAGTTTGACTGCTCTGACTGTAAAGAAATTTTTTCTTATAGATGAACAAAATCTTTTTTTGAGGAAACTGCGACTGGCTGGTCTGAGTGAGAAGACCCTGACCAATTTTTACTCTTGTGTCATTGAGAGTATCCTCACTTATGGGTTATTGGCCTGGTTTGGTCCCTGCTCGGCTGCGAATCGAAAGTCCCTTCAGAGGGTTGTGTCAACTGCGGGTAAGGCAGTGGGTGTTGTTCTGCCAAACCTGCACGACATCTTCCTGAGTCGACTTTCTTTGAAGACAAAATGTATTCTGAGTGATTTTACCCACCCATATAATGACTTTTTCTCCTTATTACCATCTCATAGGCGTTATCGATCAGTTTTATGTAGGACAAAGAGATTTAGAGAGAGTTTTTTTCCAAAAGCTGTTCAGATTTTAAATAACTGTAAATCTTAGGGGTGAATAATGTAGGCATGTATGATGTGGTTGTCTGTTATCACTGTCTTTTTATGCCTTTGCTGTATATATGTGCTGTATGCTCTTTTATTTTCGTTTAATGTTCACTGCATGTGGCCATTTTATGACAAATAAAGATTCTGATTCTGATCTAAACTCGTGCCCTCGCGTCCTAGATTCCTTTCTAATAGAAAAAAGGGTGTTTGACAGTTCCTTATATTGGCCCCTAATATATTTATACATGTTGAGCATATCCCCCCTTAAACATCTTTTCTCTAGTGTAAATAGTTCCAAATTGTTTAATCTTTCCTCAAAGTTTAAATTCTCCATTCCCCTAATAAGCTTTGTTGCTCTTCTTTGGATTTTTTCTAATTCTATGATGTCCTTTTTATAGTGCGGGGCCCAGAACTGCACTGCGTATTCGAGGTGCGGTCTAACCAATGATTTGTACAGAGGCATAATTACTTTTGAGTCCCTAGTTTCCATGCCCCTTTTAATACATGCGAGAATTTAGTTGGCCTTTTTTTGTTGCTATATTACATTGAGTACTACACCCCAGTTTGTTGTCTATTTGGACTCCTAGATCCTTTTCGAGTACTGATTTACCCAATTCATCCCCACTTAGGTTATAACTAGCACACTGGTTATGTCTCCCATAACCTCATTTTTCACTTTTTTGCCCACTCATCTAGATTGTCAAGATCACTTTGAAGCGTGGTGACATCTTCTGATGATTTAATAACTCTGCTCAGTTTTGTATCGTCCGCAAAGATGGATACATTGCTGAGTAACCCCATCCCAATATCGTTCATAAAAATGTTAAATAAAATGGGCCCAAGAACCGAACCCTGTGGCACTCCACTTAGTACCGGTATCATATTAGATACGGCACTGTTCACGACCACTCTTTGTTCTCTATTACACAGCCAGTTCCCTACCCATCTACAGATATTTGCCCCTAATCCCATGTCCTCCATATATGTAAAGATTCAGTTGAGAAAGGGGACGGGTAGAAGATTTTCTGGTACTCTTTACCTAGAACGGCGCCCACGATTTTGATCTTGGGCATCGCAAGGTAAAAAATCACGTCGGTCGCATCGCATGCGACCAAAAAATCGCATGCGATTTCACATAGGGAACAATGTTAAATGGGTCAATTGACCCGATTTTACATAGGGAACAATGTTAAATGGCCCACAGAGGCCAAATAGCCACCCTCAAGTGTGAAATGGCCCCCCCAATTGTTAACGCCACCCCACGATCAACGTGAACCCGAAGCGTGGCGAGCGGCGGCGCTACGCGTCCTACGACCTTTTCATACCCCCACTATCCACGTCGGTGTGGAGTTGAGAATAGAAAGTGTGGCGAGTGCAGCGAGCCACCGAGCCCGAAGCGTGGCGAGCGCAGCGAGCCCCGCGTGGGGACGCGGACACCTGTGAAGCCCGCGAGGGGACGCGGATACCTGTGAAGGTATCCGCGTCCCCTCGCGGGGCTCGCTGCGCTCGCCACGCTTCGGGCTCGGTGGCTCGCTGCGCTAGCCACACTTTCTATTCTCAACTCCACGCCAGCGTGGATAGTGGGGGTATGAAAAGGTCGTAGGACGCGTACCGCCGCCCCTCGCGGGCTCGCTGCGCTCGCCACGCTTCTGGTTGACGTTGATCGTGGGGTGGCGTTAACAATTGGGGGGGCCATTTCACACTTGAGGGTGGCTATTTGGCCTCTGTGGGCCATTTAACATTGTTCCCTATGTAAAATCGGGTCAATTGACCCATTTAACATTGTTCCCTATGTGAAATCGCGGTAATCGCGTCGGTCGCATCGCATGCGATTTTTTGGACGCATGCGATGCGACCGACGCGATTTTCATTTTAACATGTATTTCTATGTGAAATCGCGGGCATCGCATCGGTCGCATCGCATGCCATTATAATGGCATGCGATGTACATGCGATGTCCGCGATGGGCACCCTTCTAGGTAAAGAGTACCGATTTTCTTAAAAGAAGTAAACATATTTGCATGTACATTTATACCATTCAAAAATCATATTAATATCATCATTGAAAGATTTGTTGCATTTGTAAGCTTTCTAGACATTTACAGAATATTACAGGTTGCAGCTACCTGTGGAGAAGTACACATTGATACATCTTGAAAAGCATCTTGCTTCCATAACCAACAATTTATTGCATTATGCATTTCAAGGGACTATTTTTATTTATTGAGATTTAAGCACATTGCAGAAATTAGCATTAGAGCTATTGCCCTTGAGCAGGAAATTGTTGCACCTGACTTGCATTTTTAACGCAAGTGCAATTGCATGATAAAATAAATTCGACTCTGTGAGTGCAACCATTGGATTTCATGCTTGAGTTAGCATTCCAGTGCGGTCTGGGAAACTTTTTTTTGTGACCAAGTTTAGATGGGGCTGATGCAGAGGTTTTTTTATGCTTTATTGTTGGAATCTACAGAAAAACAGATGTCAAAAACATGAGCAATACGATACATGTACACAATTGAAAAAAAAATGCAATGTCAACAAAAAAAGTGCAATGGTGCATGACACAAGAGAAAGTGATCTAAGATATCTAGATCGACCATGTTATGGTCGACCTTGCTAGTCGATCATGTCTATTGAGATGCCTAATGAGAGTCGACCACGTCTAGATCAACAGTTACAGCAGTTAGATGCAAGAGTCAGGTCACCGGGAATGTGTTCGACAGTCACACGGTCGGCAGGAGTTTTTTCACTTTTTTTGGTGCAGGTCGGCTTGGTACATACTTTACAATCCATTGGACATAGAGTTATATTATAATAGTGTGCATGGTGAGTGCAATGCCAGGGGACACTGTGCACCACAGTGTCTACTCCGATCTATGTCGACATAGCCATCCAAAAAATTGAAACACTCATGCGACTGTCGACCACACTCCTGTCGAACGAACACCTGCATCTAACTTTTGTTACTGTAGATCGACTATCTTTAGGTGTCTATCTAGACGTGTAGACGACTTAGCGTGGTCGACATGGTCAATCCGGACAGCGTAGATCCTCTCTACCATAACCAATCCTATATAACATTGGAAGTTCAAAAATGGGACTGAATAAATCATACTGTATTACTGGCAAGCGCGTAGCATTACAAGTAGTTGCCTGAGTAAAGATTATTGTAAAGAGGACAGTGCACAAGTGCAGCATAGAAAGAGAAAGGCTGTTGTACAGAGGTACAGTGCAATTATACTTGTACGCTTACTTCTGTTATCATTCAGATGTGGTTGTACAGTTGCTATTATGGCTGTTTCCTAGGGAGCAGCAGTGATAGTGCTGTATGGTAATGCAGCCGGATGCGTCTGCTGTAGTAGGGATCTGAACTACATCCTAATACTCACCATCGGTTAGCCTGGGGCACCCTTGGGAATGCACAAGCTGCCCACCGCAGATTCCAGGAAACCTCTGTGAAACAATGGAGATCCCTGGCCTCTTCCCTCCCCTCAAATGAAAATGACACACCTCTGTTTGGGGAAATGGAGGTCATCGCCACCCTCTCACCAATCCTCAGATGGCAGCAGACTGTCATTTAATGACAGACTGCTGTCGCCCTGCTTCCTTTATCACAGGACTTGTTCACTCACGCACAGTATGGGTCATGTGCATTCTCATAATAATGCTGATAATCAGAAGCAGCAGCAACTGGACCTTATGGGCCCCATACATCAGCAATTAATTGTGACAATTTTCAGATATGGAGATGATTGCCACAATTAATTTTAGATGTGTGGGCTCCCCCTTTTGGCAATCCCAATCAAAATCGCCAATCGATTGCTTAATCAGATTTTTAAACATGCTTAATAATCTGGTATTATCTGCGGATCTTTTTTAGATGTGTGGGCATTCCCAATTCATCTTCTTCATCTATTTACATTATGAACAGCTGAAATGACAATCGATTGGGCAATTTCCAGATATGAAGATGCAATTTTTAGATGGAAAAATCTGCCGATCACTGAAATAAATCTGTAATGTGTGGGCAAAGTCAGATAGATTGTAAAATTCCTTTATCTGGCCAAAAAATCCCTGTATCTGGAAATCCATAAATTGTGATTGCTGATGTATGGGGCCCATAAGTCTGGTCCTATGTCTGGCTTCCAACTGTCAATGCCATTGTAACATTGTGATTGAAATCAATTTTGCATACTGCATTGTAATTGAGCACTTTTAGCTTTGGTTCTCTTGCAACTGTTTAGAAAGATTGATAATTGAAAATATTACTTATGAAATACTTTAATACATTCCTTCTATCATCCAACTTAATATAGATATGTCAAGTGCATATTATGCACTTGACATATTAATAGTTATGTGGTTATAATAGATTTATTATGTGAATGTGTTTTTGCTCCACGTGTATGCACAGCGATGATGGTGAAAATCGCTGGGCTTAAAATTGCTCAGTGCAAACACACTGAGCGATTTTTCTTATGCTGCTTTCACATCGCAAAATGAAGGTTCATACCAGGACTTGGAAACTGGTCAATCCTGGCGCAAACCTTTATTTTTGGATGTTCACATACCCACAGTGAACCGGCAATAATTCCGGTTCGCTGACGTCATTGGGGGCGCAGCGGTGAGTCGGCGCTTCATCGGGGGCGGGGGGGGCAGGCAGTGCTTAGAGCTGGCGCTGCTCCAAACACTGCCTCCTCCATAGTGTGAATGGGAAACGGGTCACTCGACCCGTTTAACCCGTTTACACTGCCAAGCAACATGACAACGAACCGGTAAGAACTCTGCTTTCTTACCGGTTCAAATTTGTCGTGTTGCTACCCGTTTTAGGGACATGGTAACCCCTTTCACATCGCACTAATTACCGGGTCTAAACGGCTTGTACCCGGTAATTAGCTGTGATGTGATTTTCTAGGGGGTGGAGGGCTCTCCATATTAGGACGCTATGGAATGCTGTTCACCCCATCGCTTATCACTGCCCTGTACAAACTGGGTGGCTTTTGAGCTGAAAGCAGCTCAAACGGCAAAACTGAGCTGCTCGGCTCAAAATCGCACACTGTGTATGGGCCTTTAGTGTAGGTGATTTAAAAATCTTTCCAATACATTAATCTATAGTATATTTTGTATTTCCCATTAGTTGTTAATATGGAGTTTTATTATGTTATACTATGCAATGTCTTATATTTTAATTTCAAATAAGTGGATATAATACACAATATCTAGATTGCCTTATTATTGTTCATTTCTATTAGTAGCTACTATTTCATGCTTGTAATAAGAAATAAAATATCTAAATGCATTTTAATAACAAACCAAAACCTAAATAATCTATACACAATGGGTTTTTTTAAACATAATTTTAGGCTTAATAAATATATCCCTAGTGTTATCTTCTGCTTTTTAAATGCTCTTTATCCTCTCAGTTCCTCTCTTCTTTTTTAATACCTTCACTGGTGATTATCTCTTCTTTCTAAAACACATAGTGGGGCTTATTCTGAGGATGATTATGCTAATGTAAGATTCTGTTTAACTAATGGTAAGATCCATGCGTTTGCTAGTTTAATGCCATGCTCACCAAAGATGTCATGACAGCTGTAGCAACAGTTATCATTACCTGGCCTGTCACCTTGAAGTCTGCAGCTTAAAAATGCGAGATAGAGTATGGAGCACCAATTGACCCAGCATCTCCTACAAAAGTAGATCATCTGAAAAGCCTACATATAGACTTGGTCTGCCATCTTCAAGCCTGCAGTTTAAGAACAGGTATGTCTGTATGTCATGCTACTTCTAATTAAACATTGTGCCAACTTTAACTTATGTAGTGTGACCCAGATGACTACCTTGGCTGGTACTTTCATGTGCAGGATGAACAACATGTGGAACTATTTATGTAATACATATTTTATTAAACACTTTTCATTTACCTGTATATATCTTAGATCTCCGTATCGCTTATCTCACACATTGTAACCTATGTAGTGCACCCAAGGTGTTTGTCTTGATTGGTACTCTTATGGTAGGGTGAACAATGTATGGATCTGATGATTTTGTTATGGAGTACTCTGCAGCTCCTCCCCCCAATTAGCGGTATTGGCTGCCTAGTGGCACCTAGCGGCCAATCAGGAGTGGCTAGGCCGCTAGGCAGCCAATATCGCTATTCAGGGGGGAGGAGCCACAGAATGTAAACAAACATTCTGCTGCTCTCCTCAGTCCGTGCAGGGATCGGTACATGGCGGTTTGTTTTTTTGCGAAGTACGATGGATGCCTACATGGATTGAAGAGGACGTGATCTACGCCGGATGACCCCGGAGAGTATGGTTTCCTTTCACAGGTATCCATATGGATTATCTTCAAGACTAGCAGACGGACGGATACCTACCTACATGTCAAGGTAGGTAAGTACCAGTATGTATGGGCTATGTATGAAATAAAGTTTTACTTTACTGGTGTGTGTATTTGTTTAAATATTTGTACTGTTGTGGAACTACAAGTTCCAGCACGCTCTTTAATGCCCTGCATGCTGGAACTTGTGGTTCTCCAAGTCCCTGCATGCAGTGCAGGCTTGCTGGGACTCATAGTTCCACAATAGATTTTTTCTATTTTTACAAAAAGGCTATCAGCCCGGTGCCCACAGCACAGGAGCCCTGGGGACAGCCCCAGGCTTCAGCACGGGAAGGGTTAATCCTGGAGGGGGGACCTCTTTATTCGGGGGTCCTAACTTCCCCAGAGTCCCTGCCCATGCTGATTGGTCAGGAGGTATAATGCTTTGGCCGCAGGACCTTATATAATAAGTGTCCCCTGGCTGTGGCATTACCCTGCTGGCTGGTTGGGCCTGGTGCTGGTTGTCAAAATTGTCCCCAGTATTTTGGGAACTAGGACTGGCTCTTAAGGCTGGTGCTGGTTTAAAAAATCAGGGGATCCCCTACTCGATTTGCCCCGTGATTTTTTTAAAGCCAGGACCGGCTCTTTGAGCGTGGTGCTGGTTATAGTCCATGGGGGGGACCCGATGCCATTTATTAAAAATATTTATTTCTTCTATTTTTAGATCTGACTGATTCGCGCAGGCTGCCGACTCGTATTTGTATTTAGCGGCCGTATATATGGCCACTAAATACGAATCCGGCGGAATACGCCCGCCTACACCATCGGCCAACTACAATTCAGTAAAAGGCAGTATACTAATCTGCCGTATTTATGATTCGCATTTCGTATTCATTCGTATTAAGAATACGAAATACGAATCAGTAAATACAGCAGATTAGTATACTGCTGTATTTACAATACGTATTTCGTATTCATTCGTATTAAGAATACGAATACGACTGAGTAGCATTAATATTCTTAGTAAATTTCCACAATTGGCTTAAATTGCACAAAACATGCAGTGATTTACAATACATAATAAAATTACACAGTATAAGTCAGTAAGAAAATAAAGATATCAATATTGAGTAAGTAGTAAGCAAAATTGCTTCAGAAGTCTTTGTGTTATTCTGTATCTACGTTAATTACGATTTATGCTACTGACGAATATACAAAATAACATAATACTGTAACACCACGACTCCAGAAGCAGTTTTACTTACTACTTACTCAATATTGATATCTTTATTTTCTTACTGACTTATATATGTATTGTAAATCATTTAAGATTGTATAATTTAATAAGATTAGAATTAAATGCTATGTTTTAAATCACTCATAATAATCACATACATGTTTAAAAGTGTGCCTCCACACAAGAAATCTCCTTTGATGGTTAGTTGCTACCAACAATTGCTCGTTTCCTATTTTTATTTTTTTGAGTTTTAGATTATTCGATTTCTGGGGGCACCTCCAGCATCAGTAAATTGTGTTTTTCCATATAAGATATCAGTTATACAGTATTACTGGTTTGTGAATATATATAAATAGAGAGAGATGATTTTTTTTCCTGTGGGGGATACTCCATCTCTACAAATGGGCGAGTCCTGCTCTCTCTTCCTGCATAGCCCATGGTAGAAGGTTAAGCACATGAAAGGAAGCCACGCAGAGGCGTAACTAGATATTCGTAGGACCCATAGCAAAAGTTTGTAAGGGCCCCCTATTTAGCAACTGATGGTGATAAATATATGTAAAACAAATTACTTACACAGCAAAGATGGGCCCCCTTCAGGTCTGGGCTCTATAGCAGCTGCACCACTTGCACCTATGGTAGTTACGGCCTTGAAGCCACAATAAGAAGAGCCGGAAGAGCTACTTGTGGTTCACGTACTGTACATCATAGCGAGCTTACAGCTGGCTTCCGGCGTGTTTGAGGAGGCAATCCCACCTCTGTGCTTACAGCCATGAGATGGGCCACGGAGCCTGGTCTCCCTGGCTGTGATGGTAGCTGCCCAGAAAGGAGGTAGAGTTCCAGGCATGGTTGTTGGCATGGTGGGTCCTAATGACAGTGGGCTTTATGAAATCTTATGTAGACAGCCATAGTGCTGCTGCTTTCTGTAGCATAATAATAATAATAATAATAATAATAATTCATAATAATGCTTTGATCACCACTTAGACAGGACAATTCAGTATAGTAGTTAGTAGCCTAAACTTTAATATGAAAGTTTATTTAATCAAATGAATCCAATAAAACAACCTTCAGGGACATCATTTAGGAAGAAACTTGAGGATCCAAATCAAACTGTGGTGATATTGAAATCTATTTTATATTATTATTTTACATTTCTTTTTTAGCATCTGCGTGTATTTGAGGATATGAGCTATTTACACTCAATATGACCCTTCAGTCATTGTGTGGCAGATTTACTAAGCCTGATGGAGTGATAAAGTGGGCAGAGATAATGCACCAGCCAATCAGCTCCTAACTCTCCATTTACAGGCTGGGTTTGAAAATGACAGGTATTATGTTCCTGGTTTCTGTATTTTATAAAAATCTAAACCTCTGCATTATGTTAATTTTAACTACAGTACAAAGCACCTTATTGGAAAAGCATGCCATATAAATTAGAGATGTGCGGCTGCTACTTTTTTGGGTTTTGGATCTGGATTGGTTTTGGTTTTGGATCTGGATTTTTATGAAAAAATGCTAAATATGGCTAAATAACAGAATTTGGGCCTGTTTTTGCCCCTAAAGTATTATTGACCTCAATAACATTAGTTTCCACTCATTTCTAGTCAATTTTGATCACTTCACAGCTCACAAAATTGTTTTCATTTACTGTAGTTGGGCCAAAAGGTTATACCGAGGTAGCTGGATGACTAAGCTAAGCGACAGCAGTGGGCATCACATACATGTGGACCTTACACTTCCAACCTGGCACATCTTGGAAGCAGAGAGGCACTGCAGGGGCAGACAGGGTGGCAGTTTAATAATGTGTTTTTATTTTATTTATTACTTTTATTTATTTCTCTTACTTTACACTGGATATAGCCCGTCACACTGGACACTGGATATAGCCCGTCACACTGGACACTGGATATAGGCCGTCACACTGGACACTAGATATAGTCCGTCACACTGGACACAGCCCGTTACACTGGATACAGCCCGTCACCCTGGACACAGTCCCTGGACAATGGACACAGTCCCTGGACAATTGACACAGCCCCTGGACAATGGACACAGCCCCTGGACAATGGACACAGCCCCTGGACAGGCGGGGCGCGCGTGTGTCTTATATAACATCCCGATCCCGCGAGAATCCGCAATGATGACGTTTTGCCTCGTTTTCGAAATTCAGGGAGGAACTCCCGAGCCGGCTCGGATCCTGACCGCGATGTTCGGATCTGTCGGATCCCGGAGATCCGGACCCGCTCATCTCTAAAATAAATATTATTATTATCATCATCATTATTATTATTATTTCTGCAAACACCAGGTCTTAGCTCTTATATCCATTTGAATTCTACACATTAAGTGGGATAGCCTATTATCAGTGGTAATTTACCATTGCCAATAAGTTTGCCAGGAGCTATGCTATTAGCCCCGATTTGGCATACATATCTCCTGATTCCAGCATGTATGGGATATTATGCTTTATCATAATCATAATGCCCAAAAAGCAGCCGCAGGAATTGCTATAATACATAGGATCGGGCAGTTATCCAACATCCCCTGTGTTATTGTGCAATCACAGACCCATTTTGGGCAATTAAAATGTACTCTAATTGGATACCATGATAATGAACACAAGTCATATGCCACGCTTTCTGGATGTTTTATCTGCCAAAAACATATCCAGGCTAATAGGATACCCTCTAGGGGCTTAATGCAGATTTGGAGTGTACATTGCTCAAAAGATGCATACAGATGTGTCCTCACATCTAGCCTCAACACGCCATACAGCGGTAGACGTCTGGCCAGGGATGCAATGGGAGCCAATTTTAGCAACCAGTAAAAAGTGATGATATGGTGTGCGTTTTTAACCTTTTGCAGTCCAAATTTATTTTTGCAATTCAAACAGTCTGGTTTAAATGTTTAAATTAATTGTAATTTTTTTTTAATTATTCAAAAATGGTCTACATTGAATGCTGAACGATGTTAATGTTCTTATTTTAAAGTGGCTCACTATTGGATCTGCTACTAGCGCTAGGGCTGTTGAGCCTGACTAGATGTTGGATCTGAAATGGTTAACGCTCCAAATGCAAATCGGATCCAACTTCTCACTGTATTTAGAACAGACTGTATTTAGTCCGACTTTTTCCGCTCACCGGAATGCATTGTATAGTATAACAGTTACATGCCAGGTAGTAATGGTAGCCCCAGTGCCTGATTAATAGGCTGATTAGGCTGCTTCTAGGGCCCTAGGATTGGGGGGGGGGGATCCTTGTTGTGTTAGCCGAGGAATAAAATGAAAGGCTAATTTATTCCATGCTTGTTAGCTATCAATAGTCCTGATATACTGTGCGGAGAGCTGCAGTGATACTCTCCTGCAGTACTCGGCACCTGTCACACATAAAGAGCTGGCACTGTTGAAACTGTAGTCCACATGAGGCATTGCCATTATTGTTTTGGTGTCTTCTTTGCCAGAAATGCTTCTTAGTTGCCATGCAAGGGGACTAGGACACACCAGGAGCCTATGTTGATTGCTGTGATATATGACACGTGCTGTGATATACAGTATGACACGTGTTTAATGTGTGTGTGAGTCTGTATATGAAGCATAATAGAAGTTGGCTGCTACATCTTAGCACATAGATTTACAAGTTTCTCATATCGATTTAATTAGCACAATCTCTTTAAGTACTAGCTGCATCGTATTTTGACTAAAACATATTTTGGCAAAAAAGTTGCTCAATGCTAATGGAGTCTTACAGGACATGGCTTGCCAAGAGGAGCGACTATAGCAAAGATGTATGAGGACACATCTGTATATTTTCTCATATTCAGAACTATACTTGCATCTGTGTAGCATGTGCATTTGGGGCCTGATTAAGATTCAGTGGCTATCGTTGCTGCTTACATAGAATCAGCAGCTATACCTTAGCTCTAATATGTTAATGCAGCAGGATTTGTCACACCTCCTGCATACATTAATGATCTGAGCTGCATCCTAGGACGCAGCATTGGATCAATTACACTACACCATCAGTTGGCTGCATGACCCATGCGGCTGCACACACAAGCTGCAGCAAGTCCAAACAAGAGGTCTAAGAAGTCTCAATCTTTGGACAGAGATCCTTGCCCCGTCCCTCCACTACAATGGCAGTAACGCACCTCCATTTTAAGAAATGGAGGCCATTGCTGTGCCCTTTTCACCCCCAAATGTCATCAGACTGCCATATCCTGACAGTATGCTATGAGGTATTTGGAAAAAAGAGGGGAAAGACTCTCTTTTTGTTGGGGCACTCTTTATACAATAGTTTGTAAAATTGTAAGAAAAAGTTTATAGATCAATTGTTTCAGGGTGACTCAGTAGGTTCCTCAATTATGCATAGGTTATTTGGTTTAGTAATACATTTTTGGCATGTTCAGGGAATTTGCCCTGGTGTGAAATAAAGTTTTTATTAAAATTTAACTTTTAATTAGGATATCTTTAAAATATTTTAAATATCTTTACTTGTATCTGTATCCTGACTGTACGGTGGATTTGAACATACTCAACCTTACTATCCTAAATTTACACCTGTGCACTGGTCTATCCCCATATCCCCCTTTCCCTTACAGCAAACCAGTATGCTATGAGGGTCTAGTGCATATGCAAAGTACTGAACAATGGTGCTTTGTGGCATGTGTTGCAAGTACATTGGGACCTGAAGTATGTCCCCGGGTGACGTCGATGCGTGGTCCTGCACGTCACTATCGCCCACAGGGATAGACAGTGCTTGCACTGTCTATCCTGCTAGATCTTTGGGTTTTGTCAAAAAACAATAGGCAAAGCCCGCTCAGCACAGATCGCTCAGATGTGCATCGATTGTGTGCTGAGGAATCTGTGCTTAAGCCCAGCACAGCTCCCCGTCACCCCGTGTGTACAGGTCCTAATAGTTCTGTACTTTTGATGAATGTTGTTACAGTTGGGTGTACACTATTTGTGAAATATAATTCTATAACAATATCTTGTACCAATTGTGTGTTTACCCCTCATCCTCCATACCGGGCTTTGTTCACAGAATCATCCCATTGTTACTGTATGTCCAATAGGAGAATTCCATGGCCAAGTGGTGTTATTACATGTAGCATGTGATACAGCGGATTGTTCCACGATCGTTGGGTTACACCATCAGTAAAGTGTGTACCGATATGAATGGCGTTCCATTTGAATCCACATCTAGCAAATATTTGCAAGCAGTGAGTGTATGCTAGCAAATATATAAATCTGCGCTGCACATATTTCCCGGTAATTCCAAGTTGGCCATTTAACTTGTCCATGATGTGAGTATTTCTGGATGGAACTCCGGACCTGCGTGGCCATCTTGCATCATCTTGTTAGTTATGCTACTGGCTGATGGTGTTGCAGTTGACCTAATGCTGCATATTAGGACACCCTGTCCACCCTCTTTTAAGTGAGCAACTGGCTGGTGGGATGCTGGGGGCTCCGGGAGACTTGCCCACTTCTCACGATGACATGAGCACCACCTGACTTTCAGGAGCCTCCTGGCAATGCTTGGAGAGCAGGTAAGTATGGTACACGTATGAAGCCAACCATACTGTAACTTCCATAAGCATAAAAATATGGTAGCAGCAGCCATTTGGACCTGCAGCCCCTTTGTGTGCAACTCAGTATCAGGTGCTACATGTGCATCATAGGCACTAACAACCAAATTTACAGATGGAAAAAAGCAGGTACAATGCAAGGAATCCACGTGCAATTAGTTTTTGAATGCAGAAAAGCTACTGCTTACAAATTTATTTTTCAATGAAGTTTAAAGTTGAGCTGTGAAGCGTTTCCCTCGTAGCTCTAAACCTGTTAACACATGTTAGATTTTCCCCATTACAGCACAGAGCAAAAACAAAATGTGTTTCCAGTAAAGATAGCATAAGTGTATTGTCATTAGTAGTGTTAGTCATAAAGAAAGGTGCAGGAATGGTCTCAGTACTGGCAGCTGACGTCACATGATGTCAGTGCCCGGCCCGTCTTCGGAAGACACAGACAAAAATAAAGTCAGTTGAGATTGACTGTTATTTCCGAAGCGGAGTGAAATCAATGGAATGATTTCTGTGCCCTTCGGCTGCATGCGAGGAGATGTGTTCTCATACACATCACATGTTCGCATGGTACCGAGGGGATTCGGCAGGGGTGAGGGGGCAGCCCTCAGCCAGAGGGAGGGTGGCGTTAAGCCACTCGCTAAGGAGGGTGTTAGAATGCAGCGCCCAGCGTCTGTCTCCGTGCACTGTTTGGTGTGCAGCCTACAGACTGCCTTGTCCCCTTGCAGCCACTGTAGCTAGACGTCACCCTGAGTGACAGCTCGCATAGCGAATAGCAGGGCAGAGACCTCTGACCCTGCTGGCAGCGTTTCCTTTCCTGTAGGGAAGTGATAGCGTGATCGTGTGCCTCAGAGAGCGTGTGTGACATCCTCCATGCCTGTTTGCAGCTCCACGTGCACCGGAGCGCGTAAGAGCAAGCCCCGCTGTACTCCCGTTACAAGCGTGACCTTTATACAGGGAGATTCATCATTGGCAGCAGCGTCGAATGGGAGAGATACCGCAGCGTAAACCAGTTAATTGCCTTTAACCCTGCACAAGCTGAACGCTACAGATAAGTAACGCCTGAGACTGTGATTCCCATGCATCAGTTGTATTACACCTGAAGTTAACTACTGAAGTACTGTTGTATTCTACAAGCCTGTCACTTGAATAAACCTCAAGTTGGTTATATCTTCTAAGTGTGTCGTCTAACAACCACACAGCACGTATTTATAGACACTCTGCCAATAGGTTATGGGCCCAGCACGTCACGTGCGCGAAGATTAACCCCCTAAAGACCAAGTGCTAGCGCAGTACATAAAAGAACACAAAGGAATTATTTCTAAATTGTCATTTGTGGAAGAGTTAACGAGAATGCACAGTACAGGGCATAGCATGAACTTTCCAAAACTCAAAGGCTCAGAGAATTACACTACATGGAAGTTCGCTATGGAAATGCAGCTTAAAAGGGAGAAGCTATGGAAAGTCACAATAGCTCCAGGAGATAGTCCAAACCCAGAAGAGGTAGACAAGGCCATTGGCACAATAGGCCTGGCTGTGGAGCAGCATGTTTACTCTACAATCTGTGGGAAAGAGTCCGCTAAGGACATGTGGATAACTCTACAAGGTGCTTATGAGAATAAAGGCCTAATGAGGAGGATAAGTCTGAGACGCACACTGTATGGAACAAAGTTGAATGCATGCAAGGACATGAACGATTACATTGATAAGATACTATCGATAGCTCAGCAATTGGCATGTGTAGGAGCAAAAGTGGATGAGGAAGAAGTGGCGATGGTAATGCTGCAGAATTTGACAGAAGAATTTGACTTCCTAGTTGTCGCACTAGAGTCAAATGAAACCAAGCTTACAACAGAAGTTGTGAGGGCCAAGCTACTACAGTTCCAAGAGAGAATCCACAAGGAAGCCATAGCTGAGGGTTCTGCCTTAGTAGCAAAGGGTGCAAAACCCAAGAAATGCACATTCAAATGTTATGTGTGCCACAAAGTAGGGCACAAGGCTTCAGAGTGCAGGATGAAGAACACTAGTGGCATGCACAAGCGGCATGACAAGAAAAACGAGTCAGCACTGAATGTAGCAGACAAGCCAAGGAGGGATCTCTGGTACATGGACTCGGGAGCCTCTAGACACTTCAGCTGCAACAAGGAGTGGTTCAATTCTTTAACACAGTGTACACCCACAACAGTTACCGGGATTGGTGAAAAGGTCCTTACTGCATCAAGTGTTGGGACAATCACAGTGAGACTAAGAATTGAGGGACAGACAGTAGTCACAGATATCCAAGACGTCCTGTATGTACCAGAATTGGGAAGTAACCTCATCGCTATCAGCGTACTCGAGGCAAAAGGCTACAGAGTTCAGTTTGCAAAGGGCAGGTGTATGGTGCATAATGAAAGAGGGACTGTAATTGCTTCAGCAACCCGATGCAACCAACTATACGTCCTAGACACAGATGAATGTGTAGCTTTGGCAGCCTCTGCTGAAAATGAGTCGATGGAACTCTGGCACAGACGTTTGGGACACTTAGGATATGATAATGTCCAGAAATTAGCTGATGGGATGGCAACAGGGATCACAGTGAAAGACACCGGAAGACCTGTGTGCGAGAGTTGCATAAAAGGCAAGCAGACCCGCAACCCATTTCCCAAGTCAGCAAGCAGAGCAGAATCACAGTTAGCTCTGGTGCACACAGATGTGTGCGGACCAATGGAAGAGGAGTCAACCAGTGGTTACAAGTACTTCATGACTCTCATCGATGACGCCACAAGAATGACACACGTATACTTCATAAGGAAGAAAAGTGAGGTGGTCAAGAAAATTGTGGAGTACAAGAACCTAGTGGAAACTCAGACAGGCCTAAAGCTAAAAGTCCTGAGATCCGACAATGGGGGAGAGTACGAAAATGAAGCACTAACTGACTTTCTCAAAAGGCATGGCATAAAGCATCAGCTGACGATGGCCTATACGCCTGAACAGAATGGCGTAAGTGAAAGGGCGAACCGAACAATCGTTGAAAGAGCACGAGCGATGGTGAACGATGCTGGCCTGGAGAAGAGTTTTTGGGCAAAAGCTGTATCTACTGCAGTATACCTGAAAAACAGAACACCCACAGTGGCCGTGAAGGGAAAAACCCCCTTAGAGGCCTGGTCTGGGAAGAAGCCAGACATCAGTCATCTCCGTGTCTTTGGGAGCAGAGCTTATGCGCATATACCAAAGGAGAAGAGAAAGAAACTTGACCCGAAATCAAGACAGTGCATATTGCTAGGCTATTGTGAGGAGAGCAAAGGGTACAGGCTCTGGGATGCAGAGAACAGACGTCTTCTAAAATCAAGAGATGTAATATTTCAAGAAACAGCATCACCCACAAAAGCAAAAGAGCAAGAAAAGCAAGCACTAGTAGAGGTGTGTGAAATAGAAAGCATACCTGAAACAGAAAATACTGAAGAGGGAAGCGAACCAACAAACAGAGCTTCCATAAGAAGTAACAAGGGCATACCAGCCAGAAGATATGAGGAAGAATATGCGAATATTGCTTTCAGTGAACCTCAGAGTATTCAAGAAGCGAAAGCGTGCAGTGATTGGGCGAAATGGAAATCTGCAATAGACACAGAGCTATCAGCGCTGAAAGAGAACGATACTTGGACCATAGTAGATAGGCCAAGCAACCGCAAGACAGTCAAGAACAAGTGGGTCTTCTGCAAGAAGTTAAATTCAGACGGAGAAGTTGCCCGTTACAAAGCCCGTCTTGTTGCTAAGGGATACACACAGAGATCCGGAATTGACTATGGAGAGATATACTCACCAGTTGCGAGGTATAACACTCTTAGATTAGTAATTGCAGTCGCCACCTTACAAGACTTACTGCTATACCAACTAGACTTCGACTCAGCGTTCCTAAATGGAGAGCTACTTGAAGAAATCTATATGGAATCACCAGATCATTATAATGAGGATGAACTTCAGACAGAAAAGGTGTGTCTTCTGAAGAAATCCATATACGGCCTAAAACAGAGTGGTGGTTGCTGGTACATAAAATTGGACACAGTACTATTTGAAATGAATTTTATTAGATCAGAGACTGACCACTGCCTTTATCACAAAACTCTGGGAGAAAAGTTGTTCATCATAGCAGTCTATGTGGATGATATACTTATAGCAGGTCACGAAGATCACATCATAAGTGTGAGAGATCAACTAAAACAGAAATTCAAGTTGAAAGACTTAGGTCCAGCCAATCATTTGTTGGGAATGAGAATTGTTCAAGACTTGCAAAAGGGAACAGTCACAGTCGACCAACAAATGTACATCGAGGCAACAATCTTGAAGTATGGGATGGCAGACTCCAAGTCAGTAAATACACCAATTGACAAAAGCATCAAGATTACAAAAGGTATGTCACCAACCACACAAGAAGAAGTAGAGGAAATGCAAGATGTTCCTTACAAGAACGTGGTTGGAAGTCTTATGTATGCAAGTATTGGAACCCGTCCAGACATCACTCATGCAGTCAGTCGGGTGAGCCAATTTGCAATAAATCCTGGAAGGCAACACTGGATCGCAGTGAAGAGGATTCTGAGATACCTAAAAGGTACAAGTTCCTTGAAATTAAAATTCGCCAAGACAAGAAATTCAAATTTGAAAGTCTTCTGCGATGCCGACTGGGGAGCAGATGAAGATGATCGTCGTTCCCACACCGGTTACCTGTTCACACTGGCCGGGGCAGCAGTTAGTTGGGCGAGTAGAAAACAACCAACCGTTGCTCTCTCGACAACCGAGGCCGAATATATGGCTCTTACAGAGACATCAAAGGAAGCACTCTGGATCAAAGAGACTTTGTGTGAGTTAGGTCTACTTTTTGAAGAAGAGACTATCAGCATCGCATGTGATAACAGGGGAGCAATAGATCTTTCCTGTACTACCAAGCACCATGGAAGGTCGAAACACATCGCGATCAGACACCACTTCATCAGAGAACTAGTGGAGAACAAGTCCATCGATGTTGAATACATTGCAAGTGAACAGAATGTCGCTGACATGTTTACAAAAGGACTGTCGACAAACTTGCTTATTAAGTTCGTGAAGGACTGTGGACTTGTCTAAGTTCAAAATGTTGATTTGAAGTTTTTGATGTTCTGAATGTCTTTTCTCTCTAACCATATTTTCGGTTACAGGTACTGTATAACAAAAGGACAAAGCATTGTATTAAGTTCTTTTATGTAGCCGAAGACAGCCTTGAGCGAGGGGGAGTGTTAGAATGCAGCGCCCAGCGTCTGTCTCCGTGCACTGTTTGGTGTGCAGCCTACAGACTGCCTTGTCCCCTTGCAGCCACTGTAGCTAGACGTCACCCTGAGTGACAGCTCGCATAGCGAATAGCAGGGCAGAGACCTCTGACCCTGCTGGCAGCGTTTCCTTTCCTGTAGGGAAGTGATAGCGTGATCGTGTGCCTCAGAGAGCGTGTGTGACATCCTCCATGCCTGTTTGCAGCTCCACGTGCACCGGAGCGCGTAAGAGCAAGCCCCGCTGTACTCCCGTTACAAGCGTGACCTTTATACAGGGAGATTCATCATTGGCAGCAGCGTCGACTGGGAGAGATACCGCAGCGTAAACCAGTTAATTGCCTTTAACCCTGCACAAGCTGAACGCTACAGATAAGTAACGCCTGAGACTGTGATTCCCATGCATCAGTTGTATTACACCTGAAGTTAACTACTGAAGTACTGTTGTATTCTACAAGCCTGTCACTTGAATAAACCTCAAGTTGGTTATATCTTCTAAGTGTGTCGTCTAACAACCACACAGCACATATTTATAGACACTCTGCCAATAGAGAGAACAACCGCTGCTTAGTGAGCGGTACTGAATCAGGCCCATAGGCCCCTTAATCATCTGGAGCTCATTCCCTGATGCAGCGATTTGTCACCATGGTAATGATTAAGGAGCTGTAATTGGTTATAGGAGCTTTATATATTGATCTGTTTGGCTCACAAGTCACTGATTATAGTGGCCCATTTATTCAGCCAAACAATGTAGCCAGTCCTCAGAATACGAATGATTCCTGAAAATTGCTTCATAATGGACTTCAGGACCGTTTACAAGGGAATTCCTCTAGTTACACTTGCAGATGCACTCCCCAAAGCCTTGTTTAGGGATTGTAAAAGCCTGTGCCCATGGTGACATTGTATGCATTTATTCTTTATTGGAGAGGGATTTTCTGTTAATGGCTGCTCATGCCTGTGCGGCTCGCTTGTTGGGTAGGCAGAGTTGCCCAGCCAGATCTCATCCTGGTATCGTATAGTAATTGCAGAAGTGATCACTTGCATTTGCAGGCATAAGGGGTATTTAATATGTGCAAATATTTCTGAAAAGCCCTCATAGGCTTTTATCATGTCTCTGCGTCAAATTCCTGAACTATGGGGGTTATTCTGATTGAAACGGTCCCCCATGCATTCACACGAAGGACAGATGTTTGGCGACTGCACATGCGCATAGTTATACATCCGCATGTGCAGCCGCTGTCAGCGGATATCAGCTGCCTGCCTGCTTCCCGCACAGGGTGGCCGCAGATCAGAGGCACCACAGTGGTATCCAAGATCCATGAGCACTGGAAAATTATTCGATGGTCGCTGATTTCTCCCCCGCACCCAAGGCTGCGAATGGTTGATTATGCCAATAGTCCATTTGCAGCCGTGTGGGGGATCGCGGGTGCGAGGGAGGGGGCTGACACTGTGGGCGGCTTTTAGTCCACATGCAACACTGAATTTTGCAGCATTGCGTGTGCACCCGAATAAAGTCTTATATCCCTACAAAAGCATTCCTTATCGCTGCAACATACGAAAATGAGGAATACAATATCTTAGTTGGTAATTTGGCTTTAATAGAAATATTTGATAAATATGCTTTATTATGTTCAAACTTATCTGTTATTGCTCTTGTCCTGGCCAAGTTCCCAATTGACTCAACTCATTTTTTTTCTTCCTGTTATTCTCCAGACCTTGGACATTTTATGATTACTCTGTCTGCTGATGCCCTGATCCAAGTTGTTTATTGAATGAATATTCGTTTTTGTCACTAGCCCTGTCTTTGATAGCTTACCATTTGCTCTTTAAAAATGTTCATGACAATTTGCTGGTTTTATTTTATTGTTAGCTGATTTGCGGGACTCTTACGGCCATTCCGAGAGGGTACTCAAGTATGTGTATACTGTATATAATATATACTTATAGGAATCGCTTTCACCCCTACTTTAAATTTATTTTGCTGGAAAAAAAAAAAAACACTTGGAGGCATACAGTATTTACTAAAGTGGAGATATTGCTCATAAGAACCAATCAGATTTTTTTCTTTTTTTACTGTTTTAGAAAAATGCTATTTGACAGTTTTGAACCCAAAATGTTTTTTTTTATGGCCAGTAATAGACTTCTATACTATTATACAATATTAATGTACTTTTTTTCATGGTAGAGATAGATTTGCTTATTTTTACCGACTGTATACTTAACACGTGAAATCCAAGTATGCCTGGTAGGTTATAGAGGGTGGGGGCTATGGGATAGGTTTACTTTTGGATATGTCTACTGTATGTTTATTTTTGTTTTACTATTTTGCTTTATTTTGTGTATTGGCAGCTAGATAAGTGCATGTGATATACTTGCCCTTTTTTCTGCCACGTTGAACCATGCAAAATTTGCGAATTATACCTTTACTCTTATTTGGGGTGTCCTATGTGGGTCCCTATACTTAATCATTTATTTTCTGTCTCGGGATGCTTTTGTTATGCCCGAATGGCGCCTTTGGGTGGCTGAAGCAGCTCCTATTCTAGAAAGCAATAATTCTCGATACAGGCGGACCATTTAACATAACCACTATCATAGGCAAATGCGGGGGGGGGGGGGGGGGGGGTGTTTCTGGTTTCACAGAAACCCCCCTTCTCTTGGCAAGTGCCTTTAATTATGACAACAATAGCACTGGTATATAATATTATCAATAGAGCTGCCACCATATCAGTGTAAGGGACAAAGCAAAGCTGCTGCATATGCCCAGTGTCCCAACTTCTACCACATTTACTGTATGTATGGAACTGAGCCCTCAAACATCGCAATGGACCAGAGAGTAGCTACCAGGAGAAAGAGACAGGAGCCTTGCCATGAAGTGGGAGATTGTGAGCTTAGAAAGTGCAGCACTGGATCTATTTTGTTTGTGTGTTTATTTATTATATGTTTAACCTTTTCCTGACCAATTATCTTATTGAAATCTGTGAAACAGCCTAAACTGTAGACCATATGTGCTGTTAAATATTAATACTGTATTCCATACTGTGTCCAGTGTATAAAAAGACCAATTTTCAGGGCTGTTACCACTCCCCAAGACTGCCGTACTAAGGCCCTTATTCTGATTGACTCGGGTGGCTGCGTGTGTGGTCGGACGGCCGATGTTTGGTGTTTGTGCATGTGCAAAGGCGTTTCTGCACATGTGCGAACGCCTTGCACGTCCAAACACGGCGTAAATTCCGGGTCTGTTTGGGCTCATTACCATATGCGTACGCCCCACGTTTCATGGGCGTTCCCATGAAACCGCTGGGCGTACGTATGGTAATCCGGCCATGACGCACGTGTGGGGGCGGACAGCTGACATAGCCGGATGCCAGCTGCCCTGGCATCCGGCTTCTTTCGCACGGAGGAATGTCTGAGTGGTCTGGAGCACTCTGAGCTGTCTGACCGCTCGGTCCATCATTCGATGGTCGGCGACCTTCGGAGGATGGGGGAGGTTCCCACAGACGGGGGAGTTGTTAATATGAAACATCCACTCACGGTCCATTCGCTCTGCATCTTACCACATTTGGACGGTGTGAGCGATCCATACGGTAGGCGTGGCAAAGAACACTCGGTGGCCGTCCGAAAATACGCATCCGTTCGAGTCAACTAGAATAAGAGCCTTACTCCAATGCGCTGAAGAGTGGGAGATTGTGGATACATTTGGAAACCACCCTCTAAAAATCCTGCGTTTGCCACTGACTATGGCTGTATTACTATTATCCTTTTATAGTGCATGTAGTGCTTTATGTGGTGTTGACCTAATTTATGTCATATCCTTCTTGATTTCCTTCAGCATGTTTCAAGTTTGTGTTTAGTTTGCTATGTTTTCAAATTCATCTAATAATTCTAAAAGTAAAAAGAAAGAAAATCTGGATACAAAAATTCAGGTCGAACATTTGTATTTTGATTCACTCATTTATCATTATACCTTGAACCCACCAGTATTTTTATATGTGATGTACAAATGCATATACCTATACCCAGTGATATTGTAGAAGTGCAGCTTGATGCTGTTAACTATTGTTGAGGGTCTCTACAGTGATAGTGGTATATGTTGTTCACATATTTAAAAATCCAATGAGTCAAGCTAGATGGCTGCAATTTTATGTAATGTGCTCACAATTCTAATGAAAAAAGCAGTCAGCAGAAGTCATCATGGTGAACAGCAGCATGTAGTTCACCAGGTATTAAGTACTGTCAAACCTTAAGCCCCATGTGAAGCGAAAGCATACCAATCTAATTTGGTCTCCTCTTCAGTGGACATTGTTGTATCTTGACATACAGTACCTTTGTTTATTTTAATAAATCTTGCAATCTGAAGATTAGGTATTTTATTTCTCATTTATAAGTGATACTTGCATGCAGGGCCGGTGCCATCACTAGGCAGCTCCAGGCATTTGCCTAGCGCGCTACTGAGCCGCCGAGCAGAGGTACCATAGAGAGGTACCATAGAAACATAGCATCCCTAAAGCCCCCCCCCCCCTCTGTCCGTGAATCAACGCTGGACATGGGGGGTGCGCCGCAGTATCGCCCGCACAGCCCCCCCCAGAGCGCGTTTAGTGCTTGCTGAAATCACCCCCCCAGAGGGGAGAGGGGGAGCAGAAGGGAGTGTGGGGGGGGGGGAATCGGTGGGGGGATTGCCTGGGGCGCAGCCAGGCTTTGCACCGAGTACAGTTAAGGCCCTCAAAACAAGAGGTTTGGGTGTCTTTCAGCGCAAACCCGCCCAGTGTGTATGGCCCGGCGGTGAGCGCTGCTGCGCGCTCCCGCAATATCGCCGGGAAAGCCGTTCATGTGCTGGTTATACCAGCAGATGAGCGCCTTTCAGGATGGTTTTGCATAGCGCTCTGCTATGCAACGCTGTCCTCCCCCCTCCGTCAGCGCCGGGCAGGGGGAAAGCCGCTCAGTGTGTATGCACTGAGCGGCTTTCCCTGCAGCGATGAATGCGATCATCGCTGTCCCTACACACTGGGCATAGTCGCCCAGTGTGTATGGACCTTTAGACATCATCCCCACATGCTTGCTCTCCTTATCATTCTCCTCCTTACTTCCTGGTCACATGTTGCTCTCTACTGCAAGATTCTTAAAGAGAAACTAACTTATCTAGCTAATGCACATAAACTATATTTATATATACTACATCTACTTCTTTCTTTCATATGTATAAATTAATAATTTTAACATAATAATATGCTGACTGCATTTGAGCATAACCATTAACCCACCATATGCAATAAACATTAAACTGGAAAAACATTTTAGAACAACAAGTTATGAGCCATAAATTGAAAGTCATATCTGCCTCTTCTCGTCTGAGTGTATGATCCTTCACTCAAAGGAACAGACACAATAGAAACACTTGGTGCTGAGGATGTTATAGGTCATGTGTTGACATCATCTTGACTTGGTGCATCAGAAGAAAAGGATGGGAATATCTTCTTGAAATGGGACACAATTCTTGTCAGTAGAGCTTGATGATCAGTCTATATACTACAGACATGCTACACATAATTGTACACAAGAGAATTGACAAATAACATAATATACTTAGCCGTCTGCCCTCTCATGCATGGAGTAGCCGTGTTAGCAGAACAGTGGGCATGGTCTAACAATGGGGTGTGGTATGGGTCAAAAATGTGTGTTTGCGTCATCGCAGGGGGGAGCTGGAGGAAGCAGAAGTGTCACGTGATTCCGGATGATCCACATGTGTGTGTGTGTGTGGGGGGGGGGGGGGGGGGATAGGCAAGCAGGTGTTTCACCTCACTCTGGCCCTTATTCAGATCTGATTACAGTACAAATTTGTTTTGAAAATGGGCAAAACCATGTGCACTACAAGTGGGGCAGATGTAACATGTGCAGAGAGTTACATTTGGGTGGTGTGTGTTAAAACTAAAATCTATATTGCAGTGTAAAAATAATGCAGCCAGTATTTACCCTGCACATAAACAAAATAACTCACCCAAATCTAACTCTCTGCACATGTTACATCTGCCCCACCTGCAGTGCACATGGTTTTGCCCATTTTCAAAACAAATTTGTACTGCAATCAGATCTGAATAAGGGCCTCTGTTTCATATTGTGACATGTGCAGAGAGTTACATTTGGGTGGTGTGTGTTAAAACTAAAATCTATATTGCAGTGTAAAAATAATGCGCCCAGTATTTACCCTGCACATAAACAAAATAACTCACCCAAATCTAACTCTCTGCACATGTTACATCTGCCCCACCTGCAGTGCACATGGTTTTGCCCATTTTCCAAACAAATTTGTACTGCAATCAGATCAGAATAAGGGCCTCTGTTTCATATTGTGTTATAAAAAAAATAATATTTTTTTCTTTATCTTAATCTAAGATCATATATTTTTTTATAGTGCAACATTTGTATAACTATTCATAAGGTTTGCAAATAGATCTCTAAAGTAAGATAAGTTGAATTTTCTGTACTTTTAAAATGTCGTATGAGGTCATAGAATTTTTATAATTATATTTTTATACTGCTTGTCTCATTAAATGCGGATTGCTCACAATTTCTCAAGTTTATGGAAAGTAATAAAATATTTACATTGCAGACAGTTTGGACTTAGGGCATAGACATACTATACTAAAAGTGAGAATATTAACTGTAAAGTCTGCATTCTTATTCCAATCTAATTTAATATTAAATCACTATGTAAGGTATAAGAGTGAAAGAGGGAGAAAGAGATTTGATATACAGCAACAGTACACACCATTATTAGGTCTTCTGACATCTGTTTATGTCATACTTGCCTACTGTAATGGGAGGCTCCTGAATATTGGGTGTTTCATCCGGCCCTCCAGAAGAGTGGGCAAGTCTGCCAGATGGTTGGAACCCAAACATGGCCCCTTACCCTTCCTCCGCTGTCGAAATGGGGCGATGACATGATTTGCACTGAATCAAGTTGTCAAGGCCCCATCACCTGCCCCGGTATGATGACTTGATTTTGCAGATATGCCCCTGCTCTGACTCTTTGTGTCATCTTACCCACCACAATGCCAACTTGCCTGTATTTTCCTGGAGAAGGCAACTTGAAAATCGGCAACTATGGGTTATGCTCCATGTTGAGATGAGCAGTGTCCTAAGACCACACATTGGGCCTTATTCTAGTTCACTCTTAGAGGCAAATTCCTTCACAAATGGACAAAACCATGTGCACTGCAGGTGGGGCAGATATAACATGTGCAGAGATAGTTAGATTTGGGTGGGGTTTTCCTTCAAAGTGAGATCTATATTGCAGTGTAAAAATAAAGCAGTCAGTATTTTTCCTGCACAGAAACAAAATAACTCACACAAATCTAATTCTTTCTGCACCTAGTACATCTGCCCCCCTGCAGTGCACATGGTTTTGTCCATCTGAGAAGGAATTTGTCTCGAAGAGTGAACTAGAATAAGGCCCATTGTTATTCTCTCCAAAATCTAATAAAATGAATTGCTTTAGGTTTGTAATATTAACTTTTATTTAGTTTTACATTTAGTGCAGACTTAGATGCATGTCCAGTTTCATTCATCCCAGCATATGATCCAGGAAATGGGAGAGAATGGCACAGTGATACCACATCACAGTGGTTCGCAAGTATGCGGGAAAGGTTAGTGTTAAGCTGGGGGTATGATGGGGAGTTAGATTTAGGCAATCATAGGGGACTTTGGCTTCTGCTGCAGATGGGTTATCTGGTCATAGCTGATGTCAGAAGGAGCATGACAGAGGTCTCAGCGAATCCTTAAATATGGCTCCCGGGGCACCCGCAGTTGCCGCACTGTCCCTTATGTATTTCAAAAATGTTATATTGTATTAAACCCAGGGTGACATTTAAAAGGATGTGATTTTTAGTAAGGTTCTGAAATCGCACCATATTCCATGTTTTCAAATCGCTAATTATTTAAAGAAATCGACTACTCAATGGAATGCCAATTGAGGCAAGAAAAATGCGATCTGATGCAATAAAGTGCAAATTTGAGTCATTAAATGTGCGTATTTTAGTCATGAAAAATGTGAGAATTAATGAACATGTGCGATTTGTGTATAAAAAAAACGGCATAGGGTCCTGAGCATAACCAGCCCTGGGCTCAAAGAACCGGTCCTGGTTTTAGAAATTCAGGGAACAAAAAACATAAGGGATCCCCCAAGGGCTGGTCCTGGTTCCCAAAATACGGGGGACAAATTGAGTAGGGGTAAACCAGCACCAGGACCCAAACAGCCAACCGGTTAGCCTGGGCAGGCACCCTGGAGGAGTGGGGATATAGCACACACATATTCCGCAGCGCTGTATAGAGAATATTTTAACATTCACTTCAGCCCATGCCCCAGTTGAGTTTACAATCTATAGGGTTTATTCTGGTTGATTCGCAAGGCTGCAAATTTGCAGACTTGCAAATCCACCAAACCCCACCCGCCGAATGTTCGCCCCCCACCCCCCCTTCACAGCGCGGGTGCACCCACACAGGCTGCAAATGGATGTTTAGCATAAACATCCATTCTTATGCCGCGGGTAACCTCCCACATCTTTCGATGGTCAGCACATATAAACGTGACTTTCAAATCACTTCCATATGCGTGCTGGGTCGGATATGGGCGGGCAGCCGCCTCATTACCATGAGAAAGCCCAGCATTCTCATGGGAAAGCCCATGGAGCGCTGGGTGCTCCCATATGGTAATGGGGCAACCTGGCCCTTCTCCGCCCCCTGCACGCCATCTAGGGTGCGTGCATCCGGTGAACCAAAAGTTTGCCGTGGGTGCACGCAGCCTGTGTCTGCAAATGCGCAGAAACAAGCATGCGCAGACATTTGCACAAAGGACCGAATGAATAAGAATAACCCCCTATATTCCATACCCCATGTATACGCACACACACTTATTCTAGGGTTTATTTTTAATGGGAGCCAATAAACCTACCAGTATATTTTTGGATTGTGGGAGGAAACCAGAGTACCTGGAGAAAAACCATGCAAGCATGGGAAGAATATACAAACTCCGCACGGTACTTGTGTATTTTGGCGGCGCCCATCGCATCGCATACCATAACGCATGCGATGGTATGCGATGCGACGCGATATCGTGCCATAGTGTGCGATGGCATACAATTTTCAAATTGTATGCCATTGTACATGGCATACAATGCCATACGATGCGATGCGATTAAACATTGTATAAGCACCCTAATGGGTGCTTATACAATGTTAAGCACCCTAATGGGTGCTTACAATGTTAAATGCACCCCCACGCCACCCCCCCACTATAAACGTGAACCCTAAGCGTGGCGAGCGCAGCGAGCCCGCGAGGGGCGGCGGTACGCGTCCTACGACCTTTTCATACCCCCACTATCCACGTTGGCGTGGAGTTGAGAATAGAAAGTGTGGCGAGCGCAGCGAGCCACCGAGTCTGAAGCGTGGCGAGCGCAGCGAGCCCCGCGAGGGGACGCGGATACCTTCACAGGTTTCCGCGTCCCCTGGCGGGCTTCACAGGTGTCCGCGTGGCGAGCCTGTGAAGGTATCCGCGTCCCCTCGCGGGGCTCGCTGCGCTCGCCACGCTTCGGGCTCGGTGGCTCGCTGCACTCGCCACACTTTCTATTCTCAACTCCACGCCGACGTGGATAGTGGGGGTATGAAAAAGTCGTAGGACGCGTACCGCCGCCCCTCGCGGGCTCGCTACGCTCGCCACGCTTCGGGTTCACGTTTATAGTGGGGGGGGGGGGGGGTGGCGTGGGGGTGCATTTAACATTATAAGCACCCATTAGGGTGCTCAAAAGCACCCTTTAGGGTGCTTATACGATTTTTCATCGCATAGGGGGTCAAAATCGAATCGCATCGGATGCCATCGGGTACATGGCATGCGATGCGATGCGTTCATCGAACGATGCTGAAATCGGGCGCCGCCAAAATACACAAGTACCCTCCGCACAGTTAGAGCCATGGTGGGAATCAAACCCATGACCTCAGTGCTGTGAGGCAGTAATGCTAACCATTATAATGATTTTGTGTACTCAAAAAAGGGATATTATATTTGAATGATACTATAAATTATGTAAATAAAAATGTGTTTTATTCAAATCAGACCAAATAACAAATGTGAGAACTAGACACATCTTCAGTGTTTACATAGTGTTTACACTTTTTACTGATGGCTTTTTAGACCTTACATTTTTACCATACAGGATCAGCCCCTTAAATTGAAACTTTGATTTCTTGATTCTTAATATAGAATAATGCTTGAAGCAATGGTTGTTATAGCAGTGACTTTGGGGAGCTCTGCCTCTCACCACCAGGTCACACTTCTTTAAAACATCTCAAAGTTATAAAGGTTGATTATGAGCTTGTTTTATTATGATGAAAACTAATTTTCTTTCCAGAGTAAAACATAAGAAAAATAATCACATTAACACTGCCACCAAACATTCTGACAAATGTTTCTGTTTAATCTCATCAAGTTGGCGCACGTGTTATCAATTATTATAATGTCATCCAGTTCTGTTTAATCATTTTAAGTTTGCGCAATAGTGTTATTTGTTATTGCTATCCACATGTTCTTATTAATTTGACAATAGGAAGCGAAACCAGTTTAAAAGATCGATAAACCTAAAAATTTCCCTTGCAAAAGTGACTATGTAAATTTTTTGGGGGGTGACAAATGTAGAACAGTGAAATCACCTTCTCTCATACTATACAGTATGTTCCTGTGAATGGGTACAATATACTTTATACATGTATCTGACACCTGCTGCTGGAATAAGGAACTAATTGATATTGGGCGATATCCTATTAGCAGCAGTGTTTTACCGCTTCTAATAGGTTGGCCGGGGTTATCCTATTAGCCCGACTTATCCCCAATGAAATGTGTTTTCGCTGGACTGAAGGTCCATTTTCCACTGATCAAAACAGATGGTAATTGAATACAGTGGGATAAACATCGTCATTTATCAAAATATCTGTCCACTTTCATTGGCAATCATGCAGGGCTAATATGATATCGGTCATACTTACTGTTATTTACTAAAGTTTGATTTTTCAAAAGGCATGATTTTTGGCAACATTGAGGGCTGGTTTTAAGAGGGTAATAATAATACAGGCAGACACTAAGGTGGGGAAGGGTGGTTGGTTATTTTTTTATATATTCTTTATTTAAATTTTTCAAGGGAATTAAAGACAGTACACATCATTTTGACATCTTGATACATACAGATAGCAAGGAGTGGCATCTTACATTCAAACAGTATAACAGAGCATAAGAGTGATGTAATGCATCTCTAACAAACAATAAAATTGGTAGTGAAACTGAAAAACACCTTCTCTGAATTCTTCTAACTAATACGGAGAAATTGTGCTGGATAGTGGGAAGCTCCTTGTGTTGTATCATCAGGAACGTTGGGACATAAGTGACAAGGGGGGGTATGAGAGAAAGGAAAGGTTAGGGGGGGGGGGGGAAGCAGGAAGGGATATAATCTTACGAGTATGCAAATATGTTAGTTATGTCTGGGGTTTTCAGCTACTTTGGATTGTGCGGCCGAGTAACGCACTTTGTTAGGGCGCTGCTGGGTCCCGGGGTATATAGCTTCTATATGTGTCTGAGGATTTAAAATTAATCCAGGCTAACCAGGTGGCTTGATAGTCGGAATACTTTTCCAGTGCTGAATAATATATGTCTTCCATGGACCTATAGAATTCTATCCTCTGAAACCATTCCCAAATCCCCGGAGGGTCTGCAGACCTCCAATGAACTGGCACTATTGCTCTCGCTGCATTGTTAAGGTGTTTAAGTAGGGATTGTTTGTATTTTGCTATAGGAGTGGTGCTGTGGGATAGCAACCAGAAATCAATGTTGTCGGGGGCCGGGAACCCTAGTATTTCTGGGGTGGTTGGTTATTAATCTGCCACTTTCTCAGCACTTAGCACAGTGACACAGGATGTGCTGAGATGTATTAAAAAGTCGTTGAAGGGTAAATTTTCTCAGCTTAGTTGCATATGTGATAGTAAACTGTTCCCAACAGGCATATTGTGCATACATGAGGTCTCATTCTGGACCAATGGCTCGTATGCAAAGATTGGTGAAGCTGTGTGTTGGCGACACACTTTTTGTAGCTTTGTAAGTGACCCATAACTTTTAACTGCCATAGTTGATGATGTTTTGTTATTTCCAGAAGCTTAAGATGCTGGTAGAGAAATCTCTGATTTCTTGACAAACATCTTTTTAATGTATTGTATAGAATTGGTCAGGGCCGGTGCTAGGGTGTTCGGTGCCCCCCTGCAATCTATAAATATGCACCGTCACATAGGCCCTTATTCAGATCTGATTGCAGTACAAATTTGTTTGGAAAATGGGCAAAACCATGTGCCCTGCAGGTAACAGATGTAACATGTGCAGAGAGTTACATTTGGGTGGGATGTGTTGAAACTGAAATCTAAATTGCAGTGTAAAAATAATGCAGCTGCTATTTCCCCTGCACAGAAACAAAATAACTCACACAAAATTCACATTACACCGCATAGTAGTGCCATTTATATGCCATTCCTCCCCCCACCCAGCACACATTAATATGCCATTCCTTCACCCCACCCCAGCACACATAAATACGCCATTCCTCTGCCCCACCTCAGCACACATTAACACACCAATCCTCCCAACATTCCTCTTCCCCACCCCAGCACAAATTAATACACCAATCCTCCCAATTACACATTGATACACCAATCATTCCCCCCCTCCTAGAATACATTGCCCAGGTATACCTTTTTCCCCAAGCACACATTGTACAGATAAATGCCCCCCCCCCCCCCCCCCGCGACACATTGCTTAGGTAAACTGTCTAACCCCCCCCCCAAGCACACATTGCTCAGGTACTTTTTCTCTCTACCCACCAAACCCATTTATCTTTAGCAGAAATTACCGGAAATTCCTCTATGTGGCTGGCAGTGCAGCAGGCTGCTCATCTTTGTCTCCTTCGTACAGCAGCAGCTGACTGGTTTACTGTTTCTATCAAGAAGCAATGTACAGAGACTGCAAAGAGCACTGGTGCCCCACTGATGGGAGGGGAGGGGGCAGCGCTGTTGTCTGTCTGCATCACGGAGGATGGAGGTGTGGAGGGCTCTGCACAGGAGATCATGCTGCTGCTGCCTGTCAGACAGTGTGACAGGTGCAGCAGCAGAAGCTGACAGCAGCATACAGAGCGGATGCAGAGCAGTGAGAACGCCTCTCTCGGACTGCGCCTCCTTGCTTTGCATCCTCTGCTGAGCCGACCTTGAAATTGGTAAAACTACCTCTTTGGTAATAATGTTGAAAAAATTATTATCACCATTTATCAACATGTATCCTTAGGTTCCAGCCTGATTCAGTATCAGTTATTGCCAGTTGGCACTTTCACGGTAGCTAGTTTTGGCCTTTCCAGAAATAAAACACCGGAAGCACTCTGGTGGTTGGATGGTATTTTTAACCAGTCGAAGTGCTTGCAATGCTTAAATAAAGCTCTTCTATGCACTGTTCAATTTCAAATAAGCAGCCAGGGTACACAAGCAGCAGAATATGAAGCACACAACATGTGCATGCTGTAGTCCTTGTCGTTATACAGTAATACCACTTGTGCACCTCACTTTGCACCACAGCTTCTTACAGGTCTGTTGATGGAAGTTTCTTTAGTAAACAAGTGGAATGAGGGGTTGGGGTAATCAATAGAAACCAGTGGCGCCTCTTACCACTGTGGAGGAAGGGGTCTGCCGCGATGCCGCCCCCCTCCACTGCTGGTCACCGCCACTGTTGCCTTCTGGCTCTTATCACTGCTGCCAGTGGCTGTTGGTCCCCGTTGCCGCTCCCGACCCCCATCGCGGGACCGGCGCATGCCCATTAGCTTCTTTGGTACTGCGCATGCGCTGGCCTCGAAAGATGTGGAAGGTGCACGCATACAGTATGTAAGGTTGCTCTGAGCCATAGACACATGTGCAGTAGTAAAAAATAGCATACACCTCGGAATCAGGCCCGACATGTCATATAATTTAACAAAATAATCAGATTGCATATAAATGTACTTACCCTGTCTATGCTTATATGGTGAACAATCAGGAATGCTTGTTTTCTGTCAATTATTACGTGTAGGATAATTTTCTTTTATTTGTTTGCAACTTCTTTTTGATTTGGGACTCATAGAATAAGCTGCAAGTCCCTTGGCTTTACCAAAATTGCATGCCAGAAACCAGCAGATGGTAAACAAGTAAGAAACGACCGTCAGCCTTCTCATTAGCACTATAGGGAAATTGTAATAGACCCCATTTTTGCTTATTTATATTCCACCCTTTGAACTAGTGTTTTTGTTTCAAGTCAACAACCATCATATTTTTTTTTAAAGGGTTTCACAAACAGATTTTGCTCACAACATGTACTAACCCTGCACTTTTAATTAGCTTAGCTTAAATAATCAGTGAGTTCAGCGGAAGTCATAAAGAGGTATATATTTTCTTGCCAGAAAATTATCACTAATTAAGAATAATTTAAATGATGTGTGAATAGTCATGGCTGGCAGGCGTTATTAATTGATGTGGAGTCTGACCAAATTTTTATTAGAAAATAGATTTTGGTGTTGCTGTCTCCGACATGTAGATCTTCATAGTGTTCACAGGCCTTAAGGTTGAAACAATGAAATTACATTTTCTTTAGGTTTCGTTAGTATTTTTGAAGATCTAACATGACTACACAGGTTGCAAATCCTAGATTTGTACACTACTGTTGAGAAGCCTGTACATTTCCAGTCATTTGAAAAAATATAAAGGATTGTTTGCATTTTATGAACTGCAGATCCAAATAGTTAATTATATGATGATGATGATGATGATGAGTTAAATTGCAGATTTTTGAGTACATTTTATTTTTGGATGGAGCTCTGACAAGAGGCAAATGTGTCTTCCGGGTGCTACTAGTATAACGCCCAACTGTCCCATTTTTCTGGGACTGTCCTCATGTCCCATTCGTGGGCCGCAGAGAACTGTGGTGGGGGTGATTTGAGGTGAGGACACACCTCAGCTCTGCATAGCAGAGGGTAAGTCGGTGGTGATAAGCAGAGATGTCAGCATCTACTCACAGAGCAGGGATAATCTGGGGCAGTCCAGCATCTTGTGAAGTGTATGTATAGCACCACACCTGTTTGGGAAGGATGTAATGCGTTAGCAGATCAAAAGCTTTATCTGCATCTAGGGAGACTATATTGCTCAGAAAGAGGGTGCATAAGTGGAAATCAGATGTGCATTACTGTAGCTGATATTTGTTATATTGACCACAGACCTTTTCCATTTAAAACTTGTCTGTTCTGTGAAAAAAGGCAGAATAACCTTCAAAAATTCAGATAAGATTTTTGTAAGCAATTTGTGCTCCACGTTGAGGAGGGACATCGGTCTATAGGAGCCTGGAAGAGAAGGGTTTATGGTGTAATTTTATTACTTCTGAAATAAAATAGAATGGAAGGGCCTCGGTTTCTATAAACAGATAACTATCATCCAGAGTCTGAAGAAGATGCCCGAAATGTAGTTTGGCAGCTTGATATGTGCTGTTAGAATTGGATTGGTTTATAGGGTTGGTAGACCTCAGTTAGCTTTTGTTGAAGGTCTAAATAGGTAGCAGCATGCTATTTCTGCAGGTTGAAAGCAAAATAAATAATATTTCCCCCTAGCAATCAAGATTATTTTGTTAAAAACCAAACTTTTTGCAAATCGATTGCTGGGGACTGCCCAGGAGCTCCCGGGCAATCCAAGGGAAATCGTTCCATGGTCGTCTATCGGTCGTGGATGATCGTGGCCGTTCTGGTTTATACCCCACATTAGTCTCAATTGTAGTGATCAGGAGAGGTGAGTTGGAAACCTCCAAAGCCTATATGGGCTTGATTCGTTAGCAAGTTGTAGCTCAACCAGACTAAACCAGGTTCAATATATGATCTCACGAGCTTTGGGAATATAACCAGGGAGAGGAGAATATAGTCTATTTTAGAAAGGGTATTATGTGTGTCTGAAAAGCAGATATGGTCCATTTCCATGGAATTGACAAGTCGCCAAACATCATAAATTGTAGTCTTTTAACTAAAAGATTTAAAGAGATTTTGGAGACTTGTATGCAGGGACTTTGATAACCACCAGTCTGAGCATGCAGGGCATTAAAGGACTTATTGGCACTTGTAGTTCTACAGCAGGATCAATGGAAAAATTAAAACACTGAAAAGTAAAAGTTTATTAACATACATTCATACACACATACATATACTCACCTATCAAGGGTGCCCTGCAGGTCAGTCCCCTTGTCCAGTAGAATAATCCAAGGGGTACCTGTAAAAAAATAAAACACTGAACTCCTCCAGTGAAGATCATGTCCTCTTCTCCAATAGGCATCCGGCTCCTCCCCGATACTGAGGGAAATCCCATTGACATCAGTCGAATGGACTTCCCATCACCCAAACAGGGCTGAGCTCCAGTGCAGTTCCACGGAAGATAGTGTGGAGCTGGCTCCATAGATTTGTAATGAACTTCTTAACATGTGAGTCTATGGCCGATTCTCACCATAGGAGCCCGTAATGGGAACTGGCTAATCTCCCTGACTGCAATGTTAACCCTTTGAGTGCCAATGTTGCTGTGAGAGATGTGCAAAATATCCACAGCGACTGATCTTTTTTTGGCGCAATGTTTAACAAATCTTCAATTAAGTGAGTTCAGATCATTTGCAGGCAATAACTAAAACAATTCATATTACTTGACTTCGACCCTGACATTTTTAGTGGATTTTTTGCACATCTCTCACAGCAATGGTGGCACTCAAAGGTTAAATTCGGGTCACCTTTGCAGTTGACCCAAATTAACTTTGTGGTCAGGTAGATTAGCTATGTGACATATGTGACTTGGTGCGATTTATTAGTATACTAAATAATCGCACTCTATTACATTTAACCCCAAAACTAAAATTTTCCAAACAATTGTTGGCATCAGTTTTTTGTTTTTTTTTAAATCCTAACATTCCACTGGGAGAAGTAAGGTTACATTCAACACTTGACTGAATCTCTCTGTTCTATTTATGGCACAACAAAATTAATTGTTAATATGAATCATCTTTGTTTTTGAAGTAGATGGGTTTACCAGCGCACTATAAAATGTGTCATCTAACTCATGAATAAACAGGAATATCAAATTTTCCAAGTGTCTTAAAAAGGTAAATGCTGGCTACTTTATTTTTACACTATAATATAGATATCAGTTTGAAGTACACCCCCCACCCAAATCTAACTCTCTCTGCTTATGTTACATCAGACACTTGGTTACATTTATTTTTTGCTCTTCAAATAGAATGTAGCCGACTGTAATTACTCTTTTCCTCTGATCTTCGTAATGTAAATACTTAGTGGGAAAGTACTTAATTACAGTTTAGTAACATTAGCCTCGGAGCATGGCTATGCAAAATACCCTAGTGTTGTTATTTACTTATTTATGTTTGTTACTTACAATGACCTTTATAGCTATTTGCTGCAATTAAAGATGAGAGTGGAGATTATTACTGTCGTTAATAGACTTAATGCATGAAAATATATATTCATATAAAGTACTAACATTATTACACTGTTGTATGTGTTTTTAACCAGAAATCTAGACCAGGGGTTCTCAAACTATTTTGTTCTGGGACCCCATCAGACAATAAAAATGATTACAGAATGCCAGCAAGTTACCACAGAATGGTTGTCAAACATGTGTGGTCATCAGACTGCACATACACAGCAGCATTGCAGAGAGAGAAAATGCTGTGAGGACTTTGAAGTAACAGACAATTCAACAGATTTATCAGCAGTGGCATAACTATAGCACCGCAGACCCTGCGACGGCGGGAAGGCGCTGGCTAAGTGTGGGCGCCGGGGGTCTCTGGGTGCTATTGTTACAACCCCCCCCCCTCCGGGCACTCTGCCAATACCTGGGCAGCGTGAAGCGACAGCACCGCAGTGTCCGGGAACTGAAGCGCTGAGAGCGGACACTGTGGACGGACAGTGGTGGCCAAGGCCGCTGATTGGCTGAGAGAGCGCACTCTCAGCCAATCAGCGGTCTATCTTTTGAATTTTCAAACTTTGCCACTGCTGTCCGTCTGCAGTGTCCGCTCTCAGCACTTCAGTTCACGGACACTGCGGGCGCCGCACCCAGGCGCCCGCACTTCATGCTGCCCAGACTCCTTCAATCACTGACTGAGAGGTTATAGAAGTCATCAGCCTGATGGTCAGCAACATGGAGTCATGGACCACTTTGGGGCCAGAACCCACAGTTTGAGAATTGGAGAGGTAGAAGATCACCAGATAATGAGGCTAGTCAGCTTCATTCATAGTTTAACACAGTTATGTCAGCCATAGGTGCCGATTTATGTTTTTGCAGGTGGGTGCTCAACCCAAAAATATATAGAGGAGTGGCTTCATGGGGAAGGGGTGTGGCCACAAAATAATACCAATTTATATTATGGAGCACAGTTGTCTCTAATATTCAAATTACGGCAACAGAGTTCCACATACATAAATGCCCCCACAGTGCAGGTACATAAATGCCCCCACAGTGCAGGTACATAAATGCCCCCACAGTGCAGGTACTCCGCGAACAGAATACACTCTTCCCGGCATACTGTTTCCCAGGTGGTGGGTCTGGCGATGTGGGTGCTGCAGCCGCAAATTAGCAAGTTAATATGGCGGCCCAGCAGCGGGACTCGGGCCCGTGGGTGCTCATCAATTTCCGTGGGTGCTCGGGCCCTTGAGCACCCACAGAATCGGCACCTATGATGTCAGCAGACGGGTGACTCATGATGCATGGATGTTGAAGTATGACCAGCCTTTTTAGGCTGGTGCAAGTTATGTCTTTATCGGGTCGAAAACTCCTTGTCAGAAACCAGGAAGAACATATTGGAAATTACAGTCTGAAGTAGAGAGAGCACACTGATGTAGGGGAGCAGTGCTGCTAAAATGAAGTAGTGCTAAACACTGGACTGAAGACAGAGGGAAACCAGATACAAATCACACTGCTAAGAACAGGAAAGCACAGGAAGGATGATAGTGTATAGTGGGAGGACACTATCAGAGAATTTCCACGGGACTCTGTTGTATATAGGCACTGCTGGCTCTGGTGCCTTCCTATGTAAAGGTGTCCATTACTGCATTTAGGAGTAAATAGAGGCAGCACTCAGAAGACTTGTGAAACATGTTTTAGTGCTCATAAAATGGTGGTCATCAGGACAATGTGCCAAGGAATACAGTGGTATTAAATACATAACACTTACCAGCCCCCTGTCCAAATAGCCCCCCCACCCCCGTCAGCACCACCGGGACCCGCCATCACCAGCCAAACGGATCTCTCACAGTGATGTTGCATGGCCACGGACATGCTGGAACTAACAAATATAAACACAGGATAAAATGGAATAAATCAAGTGTAAGTCATATAAATAACGCATATATAATTGCAATACATTTGTGTGCAGTGAACATAAGACATCATTTTATGAAGATAATAAGACAGTGGCTCCGGTATTCAGAAATTAATTCTGAGCCGGTATCACTGATTTAAAAGGACTGGCACCCGTATATATAATCATACTGTATGTTTAAATTGCTGCGCTGTCTACAGCACAGATACCTGTATAAGCAGAACAGCTAAACACTTTTGTAAAAATTAAGTTTGTGTCTGAATAGGTACTATTAATTTATAAGAAACATATAAACTAAGATTACTCTGCTGACACCTCTCATATACCTGTCTAACGTATGTGACAGCATAGAATTCTCATAGAGAATCTGCAGCTAAGTCATTGTTTATTTAGGGCTGCAATTTCATGCTGGCTTTGGGACACTTATGCTGAGGACGGTCTGTATACAGTGAAGTTGGAGCTGCAGCTGCAGATTATCGCCCTGCCTTTCACTTGAGAATCATGAATCCATTTACCAAATTGTCCCAGTGTAAGGATGCCTGAGTGCGGGGGCCCAATTGCATTACACCAAAAGGTCCTGTTAGCCTCCTACAATCTAAGGCTTTGCCTATAACAGCCACGTTTGTGGGGCCAAATTAGGTCTGGTCCTAGACCGGTGGCACCAGGTCTTTGAGGGGGACAAGTTTGCTTACAGGAGTCTTGGTGCACCGCAGAGAGGAGTGAAATGTGGCCACACTCAGACAACCAACCCTAGGATAGGGACCCACGGGTGCAACAATACACAGATGATACCTGGTAGATACTACTAACCCAACACTAGAAATGCAACAATGCGCAGGTGGGAATAGAAGTACACAACAAAACCCTGTAACCAGCACAGGTGCAGACCACCACTAACCATGGGATCTGGCCAACCCTGCTGTGCTGGTAACGACAACAATGCAGAAGATGACAATAATAAAGATAGAAAAAGCCTGCAGAGGGGTGCCCCCTGACTTATCTGAATGACGGCAAAGCAGACACAGGCAGGGTGACTCTGCAGCAGACAGCCTGTAACGCTGGCAAGGATGCTGGCAGGAACCAGGAACATGTTAAGCACAGGCTGAGCCCAGGAACGCTATAACCGGTGCCAGGCTGCTTAACTAACCCGAATAGATTAACAAAGGCCCACCCTAATGGCGTGTGACGTCAGCCACCGTCCTCCCAGCATGCCCAGCTGCCAGGCACAAGGGGCGGGACACATTAGGAGCACATTAATTGCAACTGTACACACCAAAATGTGTTGGATACGCAATGCTGAACTGACCACTCTCAGTAAAGTTATTGTTGTCAATAGTTTGGACCCCACAAGTGGTAAAGATAGGGCACACACACACACACAGCAACTTTTTTTCTGTCCTTGTCTCCAGGATTTTCATTTTTCCAATTCTTGTTAAACGTGCATTGTATTTATATGGTCAATTTATTTTGTTGAACTACATACTTATGGCTGTGTTTAGAGTCTTATATTGTTGCTGGAATTCTGCGCACTTCCATACTGTCACGCACGTAAAAGCACCAGCTGTAGAATATCGTAAGCTGAGTGCTTTAACGTTTGAGGATGTGTCCACGACAGAGTAGAGGAAACAATGAAGATAAAATATAATGAATTTAATAAAGATATTGCAAACAGTGATAATGATGGTATAACTGGGATATGACAGGCATGCAAATATAAAGTCAATTGTCCAGTAAGTTATTGTAATACATGATGAAGCTTGGTCCTTGAAAATTATTGCAATATACTTGAAGAGTGGAACTTGAATAAAAGTCTTTAGATTGTAGAAGGAATTGAAGATTGGATGGGTTGGAGAACGAATGAAGATTGTATTGCAAATTGGAAGATTGGATAAATGATTGAAGATTGAGATATTGGAAGATTGGTTGAAGATTGAGAGATTGGATGATTGGTTGAAGATTGAGAGATTGGACGATTGGTTGAAGATTGAGAGATTGGATGATTGGTTGAAGATTGAGAGATTGGATGATTGTTGAAGATTGAGAGATTGGATGATTGGAGGATTGAATGATTGGGGAATTGGATGGTTGCTTGAAGAATGGAGGATTGGAGGATTGAATGATTGGAGAATTGGATGGTTGCTTGAAGAATGGAGGATTGGATGATTGGAGGATTGGATGGTTGTTTGAAGAATATTGATAAATGAAGAATGATGTGTGAGACCGTGGCTGCTGCCAGAGGTAACCGTGGAAGTAACCATCAGGAGTGTAGCAAGGTGAGACCCCTTAGAGAGCCTGACCTTGCATGGTCCACATTGGCGGTAAGCAGAGTCCGATGGTACGTGAAGCAATGAACGGCCAGCAGGATCTCTTCCGGGAGAAGCTTGGGTTGTAGTGAGGACTACAGAGCCAGGTTGGAGCGAGTAAGCTCAGGAGTGTAGCAAGTACTACAGAGCCAGATGGGAGCAATGATGCTGCAGGGTGGACATCATTGTACTGACTGCCGGACTAGCCTGAGCAGTCAGTACTTACCAGGTGAGCTGTGCCGGGATTGGTCAGGCAATCAGGGAGTGAGGCGGAGCTGTGCAGGAGTGGCTGGGAAAAATAGGAAGATGGCGCCCGCCAGAGAGGGCGACAGATTCTAGCCGGCCCTGATAATACGCAGCTGCGCATGCACCGGCCTTTGCACAAACGCTAACCAGGCACAAACACACATGGCGGCATGCTACACATATCCTGCATGACACTGGAGCACAACACACCGGTGTCACCACGCGGTGACAACGCGACCATATGTACCCCTGTGAAGCCAGAGACATGAGCAGAGGTGAGCGCCATGGTTTTAATGTACCCAGAGGGTCCGGGGCTAAGCATGACACAGGGGTCTTTGTGTAAACGCCATGGTGGATGTGACACATACAGGTTATGTAGGGTTCTATATGGTATGCTAGAATCAGTTTGGTCGCATAAACATCTTAATCTTCTTGAGTTTATATGGTCTGAACAAGGGCACCGGATCAAGCTATTTTTGTATAGATGTTTCCGGAGTGCTGTACCTTTCTGCTCTTTCATCTTGTTCTGGCATCTGAAAAAATATCTTAACGTTTTTAGTGCACATCTCTAACTTCTTACATATATTTACTATATGGTTTACTTGTGAGATCTTATTAGGATGTGGTGGTATTTGCTATAATAGGAATCTCTGAAAAAACATTGAAATGGGTAACGCAAAGCAAATCTGTATACAGAGAATACGCTTACCCATTACACACTGAATTACTTCACAGGAATTTGCAAAAAAAATTTAAAATCTAGGCCCAAATGTAATAGGGTGTAAAATCAGAAAGTGAGAGATTTTGGGAGTGTTCCCATTTTTTCAAAGCAGCAATCATTTACACTGAAAAAACAGGTTGATATTGCCATGTTATAGATTGTCGCTTTAAAAAAATGTGAAAACTCTCCCAAAATCTCTCACTTTCTGATTCTTTTGTTGTGTAAACACGGTCGATTAGGCTTGCTATTCGGTCCCGATGCCATCAGTCCGCATTGGGATCGAATTGCACAGCAAGCCACCCACTCCCTGGGAGGCCCACCTCCTTATGGGAATATGGAGTATTTTTTACAGTGCAATGCTGGTATTAATATGATAAATTATCATGGATGTACTAGCTTCATTATCATATACTGTATATATATCTCAACTGGCCACACTCCTAAATAAGGGTCCCTATAAATACATTCCCTGGTGGGCCCCTTATACCCCAGTCCAACACTGTATAGGCAACATAACCTCTTTTCATTTACTGCATTTACCCCTTAGCTTCAGTGCAGACATCTACATCATGACAGACTAGGGACAAGATCACTAATTCTGTTCACTTTATTGTGCTCTCATCAAGACTCCTCTTAAAAAGAAAGTATTCAACGTGAATGGTGTGAAATGAACGTGTGGCATTTATGGTTTTCTTTGTTGACTAACATCTGGGCTTCCTTTATATATTTTCAATAGTTGAAAATCTAGAATGTTTTTCAGTGAATGACTCTTAACACGTTTTGTATCATCAATCATCCTCTCTTCCATGTCTGACATGAAGTTTCAATACATCAGTCATTGCACAGCTTAGCCCAAGTACTACAGTATGTCTGGTGCTGCTGTCTAAGCATAGTGTATATACACTGGAATGCTTTTCAGACATCTCCCTGCTAGGGAAGACCATGACCATTCATTAGAAGTTCCAATTGATTGTTAATTCTAAACAAAGTAAGATGGTTGTAAACCAAGACTGAGTGGTGAGTCATTGGTATCACAAACCAATGTATAATTCTAAATGTAAATGTTTGTAAAGACCAGGGGCTGAAGTATGAGCAAAATCAGTAAATGTGGGTATGTGAAAAGGCATGTGATTTTATTGGAGTGATGGATGTTGTATTTTCTAGTAATGTCTATGCAAAACAGTAAAACTGCTAGATTTGGACACTTGAAACACAGGCCCTCAATCTTAAATTCTGTCATTTATCTGTTTTTTATTTTTATTTATTATTATTATTTTTTTATTTCATTTATGGCGCAAAATTTAACTAAACCAATTAATTGACTTCAGACCATTTGCCGGCAGTAATTAAAGTGATTCATATTTGTTTTCAACTAGGACCCTACCATTTTTAGCAAATATTTTACACATCTCTGACAGCAACATTGGCACTCAAAAGGTTAAGAGGGTGATTGCTTATGTGGGTTCCTGGACACATGGGGTGAAATTTAATAGGATGAGAGATTCAGAAAATGAGAGATTTGGTAAGACATTTCCAGTTTTTTTAAAGCGGCAATGATTTACACTGCCAAACCAAACTGGTTTGGCAGTGTAAATCATTGCTGCTTTAAAAAAACTGGAAATGTCTTACCAAATCTCTCAATTTCTGAATCTCTCATCCTATTAAATTTCCAATTAATGTGTCGATCCCTAGGAGATCGTTTCAGTACATATAATACATACATCATAACATATATATTTATTTGTGCTTAGCAAACCCCCCCGAACCCCCCGCCGCCCCCCCCCCCCCCCCCCCCGCCTCTACTACATGGTCGGCACTGCAGCACAGGGGCAGCCACTGCTGCTCATATGTATCTATTTTGATGAAGTTTTTTTATGACATCCAGAGCAGATATAGATGCCTTGGCTGGTGGCTTGCCATATATTTGCAAATGTATGTAAGTGAGATTTCTGCCTGCATTACTGTTGTTATATAATATAGATGTTTCTTTTGCTAGTCCATTGTGGTGTGCTGGGCCAATTTATTTTTCTAATGAAGTCTTAAAAAACTAACTTTCAATTCTTGTTCTGTTTTTGGACTAAATTTGTACAATATATGTATGTGCAGAGTTTTAACACATGTACCTGAAATAGTAGAAGCAACACATATAACCAAAATATAAAAATGTAAGATACATTACACGTGCCCAATAATGTTCTTATGAGTAGTGAATTGGTATTACATAAGAAAGGTCTTTCTTTCACCCAAACAAATAGGAGCAATTATTTTATTTTAGTTTTGATCTTAGTCAAAGCTATTAGAAAACTTACTTTAAAGTAGCATTTTTTAAAACTCTTTGAAATATTCTCCTCCATAAGAAATAGGACTACATAAAGGATTATGATGTTTTGAAATCAGGTCTTACAAAGAAGCATCCAAATTATTTTCATTAAAATACAAAGGTATATAGCCATTTATAATGATGATTGCTGAAACATAGTTTTTTTCTGAATAAGAAAAGACGAATACTAATGTGAAAACAGAATATCATAATATTAAATATTATGAAACAAGCACATCAAACAGGCTCTCAAGACCCACTTCTTCACCAAACCCAGCCAAATCTCACCCTAACCCCCTGCTTACTGTCTACTTCATCTGTGTTACCCCAGTCTGTTTGCCCCTCCCGTTTAGAATGTAAGCTCTCACGAGCAAGGCTCTCTTTCCTCATGTATTTTATCTTCTCCCTCTAAAACCATCTTTGATGCCACGAAATCCTGTGGTTTCTGAGACCTTGATAGTTATTTCGGTACTCTTTACCTAGAACGGCGCCCACGATTGAAATCGCGGGCATCGCGGGTAAAATCGCGGTAATCGCGGGCATCGCGGGTAAATCGCGGGTACATCAAAATGGGGTACCCGCGATTACCGCGATTTTCCCATAGAGAACAATGTTAAAAAGCCTGATTGACCGCGATTTTAGCGTTAAATGCCTCAATGCCCGCGATTTTCCCATAGGAATCAATGTTAAATGGGCTACAGAGCCCAAATAGCCCCAATTAACCCTTAAATGTCCCCCCAATTTTTGTACGCCACCCCACGATCCACGTCAACCCGAAGCGTGGCGAGCGCAGCGAGCCCGCGAGGGGCGGCGGTACGCGTCCTACGACCTTTTCATGCCCTACTATCCATGTCGGCGTGGAGTTGAGAATAGAATAGTGTGGCGAGCGCAGCGAGCCACCGAGCCCGAAGCGTGGCGAGCGCAGCGAGCCCCGCGAGGGGACGCGGATACCTTCACAGTTATACGCGTCCCCTCGCGGGCTTCACAGGTGTCCGCGTGGCCACGGACACCTGTGAAGCCCGCGAGGGGACGCGCTTACCTGTGAAGGTATCCGCGTCCCCTCGCGGGGCTCGCTGCGCTCGCCACGCTTCGGGCTCGGTGGCTCGCTGCGCTCGCCACACTATTCTATTCTCAACTCCACGCCGACGTGGATAGTAGGGCATGAAAAGGTCGTAGGACGCGTACCGCCGCCCCTCGCGGGCTCGCTGCGCTCGCCACGCTTCGGGTTGGCGTGGATGGTGTGGTGGCGTAAAAAATTTTGGGGGACATTTAAGGGTTAATGGGCTCTGTGGCCCATTTAACATTGATTTCTATGGCCAAATCGGGTGGATTGAGGCATTTAACACTAAAATCGGGTCCATCGCGGCTTTTAACATTGCTTCCTATGGGAAATCGGGAGCATCGCGTCGCGGGCATCGCGGGTACATTTATGGCCGGCCGCGACGCGACCGACGCGATTTTTCAGGTTTAACATGGTTTTCAATGGGAAAATCGCGGGCATCGCGTCGGTCGCGTCGCGGGCAGGCATAAATGTACCCGCGATGCCCGCGACGGGCGCCGTTCTAGGTAAAGAGTACCGTTATTTCAGTGTCATCTGCTGGTGCAGCTATGTTTATGTACCCTGTACTTGCCCTCATGTGCTTCACATCTCAAGTGCTTTTTTGCATTTAATGTGCATACAATCATGCAATAAATTGCATGCCCCTTGCGACCTGAAATCGGTTGATAGAATGACGGATCTGCTATTTGGGGGTATAAAAACTGGCAGATCGCACATTGCATTGCGATAAACCGCATGTAATGCCACAAATATTATTTGCAGTTCATAATGGCATGTATTCAATGCTCCTATGTCGCCGTAAATAACGGTGAGTGTGCATGTTTTTTGGAGAGTGGTGAACTTTTCTCTCCTATTTTGTGCTTCCCTGTATTCAGCTCTGTTGCTTCTCCAAAAATATTTTGCGAAGCTAACTCAGTTCACCCTGCACTTCTCACCATTTCTGTTCAATGGGGATTTTAGTGTCTCTCTCCAAAAGTGTATTCAATGCACAAATTGCGAGACCTGCTGGTTTCTTTTTTTACAGCAGTTCTCCATTTTTCCCTCGGCATCTTTTTTAGGTGAACTGTAGGACTATCTTTGTTAAAGTTGTTATTTTTTTGTTTTTTAAGGCTTATAAATTAAAAAAAATGTACTCTAATGTATTTATTGCAAGTGCCATAATGCTGTACTTCTATATTAATTTATTTGGAATTTAATAAGTTATTTTAATGGTATCCAATAAGAAATCAGTAATGCTCCTAGTTATCAGTAATGCTCCTAGTAATCGGTAATCAGTAATGCTCCTAGTTAAACCAAGGCAGGGAAGCTCAGGGAGACCCCCCCTAACATAAAACCACAATTTAGGGGTGTATTAAAAAAAAAAACTAAACCAAAGCCCCCAAAAAGGCATTTAAAAACGCTAACAATTACAAAATAAATAAAATAAAAACCCAGGGCACTGAAACCACGGCCAAAGCACAACACAATAATAAGAATAAATGAGGACAAAATACACAGCACCAGTCTGCAGCCACAAACCCAATTAAAATTGTCACACAGCCATGTGTTGTAATAAAAACACTGCACAAAACACCTGTTCTTAAACCTGTTCAGAAGCCAAGATCCACAGATTCCCCGAACACCCTGCTCAAACACAAGTCAAGTCTGCACACCTCACGTGGAGAGCAGGAGAAACCTGATCTCTCCTGCTACAGCTCACCCTTTTCCCCTCGCATAATTATGCAGAGTTCGCAAAAAGGGATGGTGAGCTGCAGAAGCGTTGAATAAGGAGACAGACAGAAAGGAGGAGATGATTAAAAGTGGTGAGTGCTTCAGCGAGGTCACGGTGACCTGCACGAGCGAACAGTGAGCCTGACTCGCAAAAAGCATTGAATACATGCCAATATCTTGAGATGCGAGATTTGACTAACATGCCTTTGCTTCGCTTTGGGTGACACATGCGATCCATGCGATTTGTTGCTGCAATTGATCAAAATCACATTTTTGTACCTGAGATCTCACAATTGTATGGGCACCATTACTCTAACTAGCATAGTACTCATTCTGCTGCATTAGACTACTTATCTTTTGAATTATCTGCAACATGAATCTAAAAACATAAATTAAAATTGTATTTTTAATACAGAATTCAATGTAGACGATAATGAAACAGTATTTTGAGAATTTCTTATCAGTTCTTTGAATAATTTATTTAAACCTTGCTTCTTTGCTCTGTAGTAATCCCAGATTGTTTTTGCATACATCCTGGCAGTGCGTGCACCCATGAAATGCAAGATTTTATTAGAAATGCAGAGCCACGCAACGCAAAGTGAGGTCACACAGCTTTTCTACTATAAGTGACCTGGAAGAAATACATGAACGACTGAGGAATTATATTGCATTCCTTAAAATTGGCAATTAAGATAGCAGTCTATCAAGCATAGCAATACTATAAATTGATTTTTTAGTGTTTTTATACAAATTTTAAAAAGTTGAGGAAAAACTGTTTTAGTTACCATCTGCAAGGTCTAAACCCTCCTCCTATCAATACAAAAACCCCAATACATGTCCCATATTATTAAACTTTTTATTATGCTTTACATGAAAACTGTCAAGCATTTATTGGCCAAATTATACTGTTTAGATTCTTCCAATTATTCCCATGGTTCTGTACTATGTCATGACATTTAACCTTATAATAAAGATATTACATACCTTTTTATCTGCTCAGACGGTTGTGCACAAACACACATAAATTTGCTGGGAAATTGTAATGGAAGTGTATTGCTAATGCAATTCTCTGTGACAACTTACCATGAAAAATGGTTTGCAGGACGCAACTCTCTCCTAACTGAATTGGCTTCTGAATGTCACTGAAAATGAGAATTAAAATGCACATAAGGAACTTGATTTTCAATTGCACACAAAGCGCATGCAGCAGCATCTATTAGCGGTCACCCGTCTGCAAGTTTATGCAAATACCTTCCCTTGTGTACAACCGTGCAGCTGAATGAGAAAGGACTGAGATGGCTACTATAATTTATCCTTGTACAGAACAATTGGTCATTCCATTGAAAAATACACGTGCAGTAGTTTCTTTGTCTTACCATGGTATCCTGTGCTTGCACATGTGCTTATGAAAATGTATGTTGTGTTAATTTTATGTGAAAAGCAGGAAATTGCATCACTGCTTTCTAATGATCATGCAGGAAGTGCTGCAGAAGCCATTATTCAGCTTGATGCTGTAAAGACAACTTCTGCAGCTCTCCAGAGTTCACTTGTGATCTGCACACATACCACTTTACGCATTCCTCGCAACTGTTCTGCTTTCAGCAAGGCGGTCATGTTTTTCTGGGACTGGCCCTTTGTCTTACCCACAGGCGGCAATGTGCCATATGGGGGAAATGTTTTTAGGGGATGATCTATACAGAATGTAGGGAAAGTCAGGAGGCAGTAGTTCACACCCAGAGGGATGTAAATGATAATCGCCACAATGAGGCTCAGTCCATTTTTCAGCCAGGAACTCCTTATGTACCGGATCTAAAATGAAAAATTTGGGAGGTATGATTCACATAAGAAAAATAGTAACTCGTTATCAACCTTCTTGTTAGTAAGACACATAGCCTAGAGCTATGAAATAGGGAATATGTTTTATGTGTTGTACCAGGAACAACAGTATAATTCAGGGATAATTTATCATTGAAAGAAGAGCACAAAATCAAGGCCTGAGTGTTAGATTTGCAGGGCAATATGGGGTTTCACTGAGTATCCACACATCCCTGTGCCTCTGGAACCCTGGGCCATATTCTTCACTTCCAGCAGTCTTTTACGTTGAAAATTGGCTTTTTGCGAGTATGCGCACTCCTGCAATTCACCTATTCAATTGCAATTTCTCAAAAACACTATAACCACGAAAACAGTTTCTGGCAATGAAAAGTGAAAAATAGGTAAAACTGCCAGTACCCCCCACAAAAAGCTAAACTAACATTGGATAACAATATAGAAGTTTATTATTGGTTATAATAAAACAAATTTTGGTACTCAAATTGTGTCAAATGGCTAATATATACTTTTTGTTAAAAAAAAAAAAGAACAAAAATTACAAAAAAAAAACAAGTAAAAATTATATTGGAGGTTCATAAAAATGGTTATAAGTATATATTTAAGTCATTTTGCAACACTTTGAAAAAAGTCTGAAACAAATGATTGCTCCGACCTGCAAGCGTAAAAAGCCATCCCATACATAAAGCACTCCAACTTACCTGTCCCATACTGTACCTTGTATCACAATTTCCAGAATTTTGCTCTTTTTCCACCCCAAAATTGCATGTCTTTATTGCCAGTTAAAAATAATCCTAAAAAGAGAATAAAAAAAAAAAATATCCATCATATATTAGCCAACACAGTAGTTTTAGAATGGGTTTGTCCAACAGTCATGCTTGTCCTAGGTGTTTTGCAGACATTGCAAAGTTGTTTCACTGACTTTGGTTATGTCATGTCCAAATGTTAGGCCTTTTTAGCTTAAAATATACAAATGGATAACCCGATCAATTATTTACCAATTAAAACCGAGTGGACTGCTCCTCCTAAGCCAGAGGCCATTCCATGGTGGCCATAAATTGTTATTAAAAGTTCCTTTGCAAATAAAAGAAAAAATGCTCCAAGTCTGGACTCATTCTGAGCTTCCCCCCTTTTCCCTATTCAAAGAAAAGGTATTTCATCTATTTCATGTGTACTGAATAGACAACACCCTGAATAAAAAGTCCAAAGTTGCTAAATTCTTTGAATTTTGGGGAAGCTATAATTCAACCCTACCCATACCAACCAACCTTCATGATTTTTGTCATTGTATATCTTTTTTTTTTTTTCTCATTGATTTATGTATCATGATGCAATCATTGTCCAATGTATATCTGCAATTATTGTCAAATTTGTGCCAAATTACAGAGTCCTCCAATAAAAATTTGGAAGTTATAAATAAATGGAAACTTCTAAATGCCTAATTATCTGAACCATATCCCAAAATAGGGATTTTTCCCCAAGTTTTTAAACTGTTCAGAGGTGGTGAATTGAAATTCAATTTTTTTTTACGGCCAATTGAATAAACACTTTAATCGTAATCCCCCCATAGGCAGACGTTTCAGACATATTCATCCTCTCCAGCAGAGCCCCCCCATGTCAGTCTTCCCCAAACACACACACTCTGCAATGACCCCTTCCCCCCAGTAATTGAAGCTGGCCGCCCCTGCCTTACTCACCTCATTGACAGTCTGAGTTACAATGCTGCTGATGTTCTCATCTCTCCCCTCAGGCTGTAAAGAGATCAGCCTGAGAGAAGCTGCTCCCCCTGCCTGCCAGCGGCTGCATCTACATGTCACCGAGACTGCAGCCACAGGGTAAAACTGATCCGGGAGCTGCCGGGCGGGTGAGGGTGTGAGAGTGGGGATTGGGTGTGAGCCACCAGGTGGGTGAGGGTGTGTGCGCGGAGACAGCTCCGTGTGAGTGGGGGGGGTGCATAGTATAATGGATCCAGGAGCCGCTGAGTGGAGACAACTCCCCCTTTTGGGTATACAGGTTCTGGTATGCCATACCGGTGTATTCCAGCCCACTTCAAGCACTGATTACAGGTCATAATGCTGAATTAAAAGGTTTGCTTGGCAATTTTACACCTATTTTGACAAATTCACTTGCCACTGAAATGGTTAAAAAGAAAAAAAAATAATTTTAAATGTCTATTTGTGCTGTCTTGCATACAGTATATTAGGCCTGAGTCTTCAAACCTTATTGATACTTTGCGAATTTGCAGAAAACTGTGATCAGATAGTCGCCACCCGGACAAAGTGAATTCCCACCCTGTGCAAGTCTGCAAATGGCATAGAAATGGATCACTGATCACAGGCCATCTGCAAATCCAGCCTGGACACACCTGCATTTTTTCTGGCACTGCCAAAAAATGACCGGTTAAAAGCAACCAACGGCTAATTTATGTTACTGTTTGGCCTCGCTCATGCATGCTACGCTCCGTACTCATGCACTGTCAATAATTGATTGGCTTACAAAATTCGCACAACAGTGATCAGGTCTGAATAATCCCCCTTGTTTGTTATGCTGATGTCTGTGGTAACCTTTTTGTCTTAGACTCTACATCTCCATAAATGCCATTGCAAACAGCATCTAACATACTTAGTAAATTACAGTATGAGATTCATTGTAAATAAAATGAAATGCAAAGCTAAATAATGTTTCACACAGCCTGTTTATAGTGGATTTAGGATTTTAGTGTCCTTTTATGTAGAGAATATGTATTGTGTATATTTATTTGACTCAACTGAACCTTAGCATTTAAAGTAGTAGCAGTAATTATCAGGATCAGCAATGATCGCAAACAGAGATTTGGGTGGGGTGTGTCATAGGCAAACGCAGGGGTGGGGGAGCTACTGGTTGCCTGGAAACCCCCCTCCTTCCTTAAATTATGACAATAGCACTGGTATATAATATGATCAGTAGAGCTGCCACCACATCATGGCTTGTAATGGACGGTGCGGAGCTGCTACACATGCCTAGTGTACCAGCAATCCACTGTGTGTTCAAACTGAATTCTAAACTGTAGGAAAACATAAAGTAGCCATTTACCCAGCACAGAAATAAAAATAACTCACCTAAATCAAAGTGTCGTGTCACTATCCTGCAATAAAAAAGGCACAGATGTGCTCCATAGGATTTTGTCATTGTAGCCAGTTGAGTCATAGCAATTTATGTGAAAATGTTTGACTATTCTTAAAAACACTTCATTGTACTGGTTCTCTGCCCACTTCTATTCTGTAGCCAATCACATGCTGACTGTAGTTAAGGCAGAAAGTCAACATATTCGGGGGCAGATGTACAAAGCCTTGGAGAGTGATAAAGTGGAGAGCTCCAATAAAAACTATGGGGCAGATTTATTAAGCTCGATGAAGTCATAAAGTGTCTGGTTTTTATCACCGGCCAATCAGCTCCTACCTGTCATATTTCAAACCAAAGCCTGTAACTTCACAGTTAGGAGCTGATTGGCCGGTGATAAAAAACACACTTCATCACTTCACCGAGCTTAATAAATCTGGCCCTAAATATTTTTACAATTGGTAAATTGGAATCCTTTGCTAAAATGCAATTCTCATTAACAATAATACCATTTATACAGGAAAGCCCCTATGCTAATCCTGCCTTTTTCCATATAAGCCACTCCAGTGTGTAAGGTAGTAGCGTTAATGACACATGTAATTGCAGAGTATTCCTTGTGTGTACAGTATGTGTTTAGTGTAGAAGAGTGTAGTAGACACAAGGTTATGTGGGTACTCTATTAGTGATATGAACAGTGGCATCACTTGGGGGTGTGCAGCCCGCAATTGGTTGTCACCCTTCAGTAGGGTGACACCAAACAGAGCTGCACTCAGACCCCCACTATTTACAGTATATTGTACTACGGGTGACCACTGAATTTTGCACTATGGCTGAGCATTATGTCTATTGCACTATGGTAGCATTGCATAAATGGTACTACTGGGGGCATTACATAAATTACACTATGGGGGGAATATGGAATATGTATATGGCACTATGGGTGGCATTATGTATATGGAACTACAGGTGGGCACTATGTATATGGAACTATGGGGGTGCATTATATAAATGGCATTACTGGGGGAAATATTTATAAATAAACATTAGTAAAAACATCAGTGGTCAAGATTTCAGACCATTGATGATCAGAATGTCACGACTATTACAAATTTTCAGTTTTGCAGTGGGTGCTTCTATTACATTTCCCTGGTGACTGCTAAACTCTGACGGGTGGGGGGTGCCAGAGCTGCCCTATCAGCACTGATTTGCTGCATGAAAGGCACTGGGGGAGGGAACCAGAAAGTGGAGGGAAAAGAATGTCCCTCTGTGAGATGTAGCTTCTAGCAGCTGCACATTATGCATTTCTGACTAACACGTAAGTCCTGACTGGTGTGGTCGGATGTGATGTGACCTGGCCAGGCAAGTGATTAAAGGGCCTATTTTTATTGGGTATATACTGTATGGCTTTTCACCAGAGCATCAAGCCTCTTATGAGTTTGCACAGGGTTGAGTTATTATAAGACACTGAGGGGTGAGTGTGCAATAATAAACTGAAGGGGTTCTGCCTACTGCATTGTTGCGGCACAAATTACAATGTGATACAGTATGTTAAGTAACGCTGTCAATCAGTGCCAGATTAAGGTCTAAATGGGCCTGGAGCTGAAAATTATCATGGGCCTATTATGAGCAATAATAGGGGTTGTGAACAGCACCTAATAATGTGGGAGGCGTGACCAGGGCCGTTTTAACATTATATTGGGCCCCATGGCAAAAAATTCATTGGGCCCCTGGGCAAAAAATTCACTGCCCCCCCCCCTCTTCCCCCCCAAGTCCGGGATGAATACAGGGGGAGGCAACTGGTACCTTTGCAGCGTGGGATCCAGGCACGGTGAGCAGCAGTGAAACAGGCAGTCCGGGCAGCTGTAAGGACACTCTGGGCTGTAGTTACCCTATAAACCCGCCCAGCAGTGTGCAGCTATTTCTCCTCTGGGAGCTGCAGTGGCGGGTGGTGGGTGGCGAGCAGCGCAACAGTGGGGATCCGGGCAGCGCCGCAGCAAGGGTCCGGGCAGCGGTGGCAGCTGGGAGGTTTTAGTAGTCTGCAGACCGCAGTGTCCGGGAAGCGCTGGGTGAGCGTCGGACACTGCGGACAATTGCAGCAGAATTTGATAATTCAAAAGATAGGCTGGACGCTGATTGGCTGAGAGATCAGCCAATCAGCGACCGGCCTATCTTTTGAATGATCAAATTCTAGGAACTGTTAGCCATTGGAACAGGGTGGAGGTCGGAATTAGTGGGTCCCATGTTATCCTATGTTATCCTAGTTCCCAGGGGGCTAGGGATGTGGGGCTGGGCTCGTTGGAAAGCCCTGGCACTCAGATACAAAATGGGCCTATTTGGAGAGTCGGCCTGGATCTGTAGCTCCATCAGGCCCATTGTTAATCCAGCCCTGCTGTCAATAAGTGAAAAGTGATACATGTTACTATTAGTGATTACTGCTATTGATTGAATGTACAGTATAAACTAAGCTTACTGAATGTGGAAGATGTGCAGCTTCCTCACTAACTATGGCTACCTTTTTATTCCCTTAGGTATAATGTCTGACCACCAGTTTGGAACCCAATTCATGTGCAGTGTTGTGGCTTCACATGTAAGCCATCTGCCGACAACAAACCTCAGTTTTGTATGGATTGCTCCACCTGCAGGAACAGGATGTGTCAACTTTATGTAAGTACATAAATGGAAATACTTATTTTTTAATGCTTTGTGCTAATAATGTAATAGTTTTGCAATTAATTTCAAAGTAGAACAATGAATGGAAATAACATAAGACTTGGGGTAAAGCAAGCAATGCACATGTATATCCAGGACAGACAGCAATAGATATTTGTATATACTGTATGGTACCTGTTATTTTAGTAATTGTGTGAATTATGGTAATGTAGCCTTAGTTTGCACCTTCTAGGATAATCTGCTTGCAGCATTCTCTATAATCTATTAATACTCCTGCTAGCTCTGCAGTAGCACCACCAGCTACAGGGTGCCATTCCAGGCACCCTTTGAGCTGCATGCTCATTCACCTATGTGCCTTTACTGTACTCTATGAACACATGGACACTCCTGACACAGAGGGGACACAAGTGCAAGATGTGTGTTTATTTTTACAGTAAGTCCTTTGTTTTTGCACATGCGTAGTATGTTAAAACACACCTATATACATACATACATACATACATACATACATACATACATACATACATACATACATACATCTAGCCCTAATTCTCTGCTAGAAATACCACAGATCGTTGAAGGTTGGTTCTACTTTCTCCTGTCACCAAAATGTTCCTATTTTATGTACATACATTTTTTTTTACAAATAATGCATACATATAACAAACCATACATCCAACTGTCCCAATATTGGCAGGACAGTCCCATTTCTTGGGGGACTGTCCCATGTCACACTCACAGCTGGCAGTGTCCTGCAGTGGGGGGGAAGCAGTGCGGCCCCTGCTACTTGCTGCTCTGCTGAGCAAAGCAGCGGTGAATAGACGCTGTGCACATGCGCACAACATCTACAGGGCCGGTGCAAGGCACCGGAGCGCCCCAGGTGAGTTGGGGTGAGGGCGCCCCGGTGCCGGGGGTGGGGTGGGGGTGGTACCTGTGTAAACAGCTTGCGTCCCCGGCGTCCCTGCAGTGCTGGAGCGTGCAGGGGTGTCCGTGCCGCCGGGGGTACCTGCGGCGCTGTCATTGTGTATAAGCTGGCCGTGGCCGGCGGGGTCCCTGCAGTGAATAGAAAATAACTAGCGCTTCCCGCGCCGCCGCGCTCATAGCGCTAGTTATTTTCTATTCACTGTAGGGACCCCGCCGGCCGCGGCCAGCTTATACACAATAAGAGCGCCGCAGGTACCCCCGGCGGCACGGACACCCCTGCACACTCCAGCACTGCAGGGACGCCGGGGACGCAAGCTGTTTACACAGGTACCACAGTTCGCTAACCCTCCATGCTGGGGGTGAGGGGCGAACTGCTGCCCTCCAGGTGCCGGCGCCCTAGGCAAATGCCTAGAGCTGCCTAGTGGTGGCGCCGGCCCTGAACATCTATACAGTGACACAGAGGGAAAGGAGCACAGCCAGCAGCTCACAGAATGCTGCCCCTGCCCCAACAGCAGCAAACATGGGTTGTGGCCTCAAGGGAGTACTGCGATCATAGGACACACCCCAGTCTAAAAGGCCATAAGCCAACTTTTGGGGGTGTGTTGTCAGGCCTTCCTCCTTCTGTCCAAAGGTGGATGTGCTTCTGAAGTTTTAAAACTTGCATTGCTTCCCCCCCCCCCCCCATATATCAAACTGTAGAAGGGCAAATAGCAGTGGCGTAACTATGCCTCCGCAGCCCCCGCCGTGGCGGGGAGGCGCAGAGTAACTATGGGCGCCGGGGGGGCTGCGGTTCTATAGTTACCCGCTGCGCTGCTGCCCGGCCGCATCTGCGGTCACTGTCCCGTCACTCGCTCCCGGCGCCGGCTCCTGCTGATAATGAAAAGTGACACTTAGAAAATGGCTGCCCCCGTATTGCAGACAGTTTTGGCAGCCATTTTCTAAGAGTCACTTTTCATTATCAGCAGGAGCCGGCGCCGGGAGCGAGTGACGGGACAGTGACCGCAGATGCGGCCGGGCAGCAGCGCAGTGGAGACTGGAGCAGCGCAGCGGAGACTGAGGGAGACTGGACGGGACAGTGACCGCAGATGCGGCTCTGTCAGGTATGGGTATGGGGGGGGGGCGCCGAAAAAGTTTGGTGGGGGGGCGCAAAATATATAGTTACGCCACTGGCAAATAGATGCATCTGAACTTCCCCTTGACCATACTGTTACAAATGAAATGATTTGTAGTCGCAAATAAAAGTGTAAAATCTCTCTTAAAATAGACCCCACAAAACATGGCAATAGCTGAGTAACAAGCACCTGAAAGATGATAGAATGTTTTCTAGGGATGCAGTGACCTTATTTCACTCATAAAGGACATGAAACAATATGTTGCTGAGGCCTTGGCTGGTTTTCTTCCTGGCAGGCAACAGTAGCATTTTATTGGCCACCTGTGTCAGTGCAGACACTTTGCTCTCCTTCCATTCATCTAGACAGTCAACACACAGCAGGGCAAACAGATAAAAGCTGGCATGTCAAGGAGTAGTGTGGTACAGTGCACATTTCTGAGACGTGTACCTACAATCCTGTAATAAAAAAAGAGAAGGTTATAGGGAAGGGTATAAGGTAACATTGTTCAAGGATGCAAATAATGTACATGTATGTGTATCCGAACTTCCATACATCTAACATCGTAATAGAAAGGTGACAGTATTATATTTGATTGTGTTGCGTGCAACAAAGTGACATAGAACAAAATGATTATCACATAAATGGAGTCACCGTTTATCTGTGTACTGTGTTACTGTAACTACAAAATTGTATTTGTACCAGGTTTGCAATGTTAAACATTAAGATGGTATACTGAATGTATTTCTATCAGGGATACTGGGAAGGTTTGTAAATGTGTCAGTGTTTACAGAGAGCTTCGTTATCATTGGTTTGCTCAGTTGTGTAAATTCATTGGGTATGTTTCCATGTATGTTTTCTGACAAGCAGCTATAACCATGATTTTTTTTGTGTTACGCGCACTAATCACAATTTTCTGTTATGACACATTTTATAATCAACTATATCCTGTGTACCTTGCCCAAGATGGCTGCTTCACATGGTATTTTCATGTCTGCATCTGATGATTCTTTATTCATTTTGCATTTTGTATCTCGCTATAGTATTCTGTATCTCTTCCATTTTGTGTCCTCACTTCCAGGTATTGGCTATTCCACCTATGTAACTATGTAGTACAACCAAGTTGGCTGTCTGGCCTTGTATGTTCCAGTTAAAGATATGCTTTAAATGCAATTGAAACCCCCAAATGGATGCCTGACCTCTATAATACTGTATGTTATTTTTTTCCTGTATTCTCTGCAAATGAAAAGCTTTGCGTTACGTTTACATTTTATCAATTTTCCGCACACGTAAAGCTGTATATAGATAGAATTAGTCTATGGTTGCCCTTATGATACTACAGTATTTTTGTATAAGTTATGGGTTTTTCCTACATTTGCTACAGAAGGTAGCTTTTCTATGTGCTGTTAGATGAAGAGAATACAATGAGTTGAAATGTGTTATATTAAATAGAATCTGCACTCCATACAGCTTGCAAAGCATTAAGTTGTGTTGAACTAAGTGCATTACATTTTCTGCAGTATTGTGGCATTGTGATGCCTCTCTCCAAATTACTATGCCACAAAGCAGGTGTACTGTACCAAGAGACCTGATAAAAGCTTAGGTTGTTATTTGGTAAAGTTCTGAAGTCTGTGCTTGACCTACTCTACCTTCTTCTGTAAATACAAAAGAGAGGGACTTATTTTTTTCAAAGCGCTGAGCCTGATTTTTCAGTTTCTTTGTTTCTGACATATTTTACTGACATTTTTAATAAGGAGTGGGAGAGACAGAAACAGTGACAGAATGTGGGCACTTGCCACATTGTCTGTGAATTTTTACAGAACACAGTTAACAAACATTTTTGCATTAATTACCACCCATTCCTAAATAGCACAATAAAAAAATCTTTGTGAAACAAACGACCAATTAGCAGTTTTGTATAGATATGTAGGAAGGAATGAATAACGCAATAGAAGGCAATCTGTTATCCCTATTATTACAGTGTTCACATCTAAGGTTAATGTTTCTGGAAACCTATAAATCAGGCTTGGAAGCAAAAGTGGTTTTTTTTTAGTCTCTGTTCAAATGTCATAATCTGCTTACACATTGATGTAGCTAAAAGCAAAGTATTTAGCTTAAAATAGCACACAGCTTTTATAAAATTTGACTGTGGATGGCTAGAATATGTTATTGTATAAATCTTTTATCTCTGTAGGTTTAACACATTCATTAGAAATAATTTGTTGTACATTACCGGATGTGTGATCAAAGCACCCTCTTTAATTTACAGAATAAAGTCTATATATCATCAATATATATATATGTCTAGTGTCCATCTATTGGCAGAGAGTGAAACTACATCTCTTCCTCACACATGAACAAACACAGAAGGTAGCAGACTAGCTTTCAAATCTTTTGTTTCGAGCGGGCTTACTAGTATGTAACATGCTACTAGAAAGGCACTGGCCCATATTCAGATCTGATCTCAGTACAAATTTGTTTGGAAAATGGGCAAAACCATGTGCACTGCAGGTGGGGCAGATGTAACATGTGCAGAGAGATAAATTTGGGTGGGGTGTGTTGAAACTGAAATCTAAATTGCAGTGTAAAAAGAAAGCAGTCAGTATTTACCCTGCACAGAAACAAAATAACTCACCTAAATCTAACTCTCTCTGGACGTGTTACATCTGCCCCACCTGCAGTGCACATGGTTTTGCCCATTTTCCAAACAAATTTGTACTGAGATCAGATCTGAATAAAGGCCACTGTGTATGTGCCTTTGTATCTATATATTGTATGAATAAAATTAGAAATATAATATAAACCACTTTATAAAATAAATGTAATAGCACATAGGGCCTTATTCTAGTTCACTCTTTCTGACAAAATCCTTCTTAGATGGACAAAACCATGTGCACTGCAGGGGGGGGGGGGGCAGATGTAAAATGTGCAGAGAGAATTAGATTTGGGTGAGTTATTTTGTTTCTGTGCAGGGTAAATACTGGCTGCCTTATTTTTACACTGCAATATAGATCTCACTTTGAAGTAAAACCCCACCCAAATCTAATTCTCTCTGCACAAGTAACATCTGCCCCACCTGCAGTGCACATGGTTTTGTCCATCTAAGAAGGAATTTGTCAGAAGGAGTGAACTAGAATAACCCCCATTGTGCTGAAATCTTTTTAAATCAGTGTTATGGGAAATATTTCAGTGTTTGAAGTGTAGCAGTACAAAAACAAGAATATTTATCAAATGTATTACAATATTTTTCATAAAACTAACTTGATAATAACTTAAATATTATACCTCATTGTAAATAGGTCATGTACTACAAACCGATTTTACTTCATAACTTAGCAAAAATTAATTATTCAATTAATCTGGAATTGTACTGTAAATTACATCATTTTGATCAGACAGTTCTCAAAACAGTTTTAACACAAGTTGATATATCAAAACAGAATTTGCACAGTATGCTACTAACTACCAATAAACCATAAAACAGGTTATATTATAAAATGATATCTAAAGCAATCATATTACATTTTATGTATTGCTTAGTACAAATACTGTACATGTGTATCGCCTTATAAGAAATAGAAAAGGTATTTGTAAATTCTAAGTACTGGGACATTTTTACAGTGTCAGTTATATTTACTTGTGTATATTAATCAGCTCATCTCTTCCGAATGGGATATGGCTTCACTGCAAATGGATGTATGGTTGTTAATCACTGATTTATGCTAATTTATTCAGATTTTGTTTGCATTGATTTATGAAGGTTGGGGGGAATACTTATATCTTTCTGTAATCAGGTGGAATTTATTTTTCATAGTACTGACAGGCCCAACGTTGCGAATGTTACCCCACTACCAATGGTTTGGGGAAAACCATTGTATTTTGTTCCATCTCTATTGATTGTAAGCTTGTGAGCAGGGCCTTTCTTCCTCTATATATGTTTGTTATTGCCTAGTTTTGCTTTATCTGTGTGTCCAATTTATCTGTGTGTGTGCAAGGGAATCTGCCCTATAAGAAAATGATAATATTAATGATAATAATTTATAGGGTACTTGTGTATTTTGGCGGCGCCCATCGCATCGCATACCATAACACATACGATGGTATGCGATGCGACGCGATATCGTACGATAGTGCACGATGGCATACAATTTTGAAATTGTATGCCATTGTACATGGCATACGATGCCATACGATGCGATGCGATGCGATTAAACATTGTATAAGCACCCTAATGGGTGCTTATACAATGTTAAGCACCCAAATGGGTGCTTACAATGTTAAATGCACCCCCACGCCACCCCCCACTATAAACGTGAACCCAAAGCGTGGCGAGCGCAGCGAGCCCGCGAGGGGCGGCGGTACGCGTCCTACGACCTTTTCATACCCCCACTATCCACGTCGGCGTGGAGTTGAGAATAGAATAGTGTGGCGAGCGCAGCGAGCCACCGAGCCCGAAGCGTGGCGAGCGCAGCGAGCCCCGCGAGGGGACGCGGATACCTTCACAGGTAAACGCGTCCCCTCGCGGGCTTCACAGGTAAACGCGTCGCCACGGACACCTGTGAAGCCCGCGAGGGGACGCGTATAACTGTGAAGGTATCCGCGTCCCCTCGCGGGGCGCGCTGCGCTCGCCACGCTTCGGGCTCGGTGGCTCGCTGCGCTCGCCACACTATTCTATTCTCAACTCCACGCCGACGTGGATAGTGGGGGTATGAAAAGGTCGTAGGACGCGTACCGCCGCCCCTCGCGGGCTCGCTGCGCTCGCCACGCTTCGGGTTCACGTTTATAGTGGGGGGTGGCGTGGGGGTGCATTTAACATTGTAAGCACCCATTTGGGTGCTCAAAAGCACCCTTTAGGGTGCTTATACGATTTTTGGTCGTATAGGGGGTCAAAATCGCGTCGCATCGCATCGCATGCCATCAGGTGCATGGCATGCGATGCGATGCGATCTGTTCGTCGTACGACGGACATCGGGGGCGCCGCCAAAATACACAAGTACCATTTATAGTTCAACAGATGACTCATATAGTCAGAGTACTTTGTTATTATATATGTTTAAATATATCACTATATATATATATATATATATATATATAATCAAGGCTGGTCATGCGTATTTGTTAATGTGGCAATGCAGGGCTTTCGGACGCTGAGGATGAAGGCTTGTTTTGGTAGCTGTCAGGCTTATTTTCATTTCATCAGTCACAATAGATACTTGGCTTATAATCAAATAGTAGCAATACAATATTTGTAGGCGCTTGGATAAGAATTAGTTGGAAAAATGATGCTTCCCATCACTAAAACCATTTGCTTCACATTTTATAGGCTTCAGTATGCCGTCTGTAATATGTGATAACAGAGCCAATGGAAGCATCTGTTTAGCAAGAGATTACTTTAATTATGGACTCAATGTCCTATTTCCTGCAAGTGATCCCCAGAGAATTTCTTAGTACTTGATGAGAGTTAGTCTCAATCACATTACAACATACAAATCAAATACAAGTAACTTAAAGAGCACAAGCAGGACAGGTGTACAAAGTCATCGACATTAGCATTCAGTTAGGTGCTAAAATACAATTATCTATATATTATTAGCAAAATAATGACTTTTATGGGTGACTTATTTCTATGATGCCATTGCCTGACAAGGACACATCATACCCAAATAAAGCAATTGGTCAGAAGATGTGCAGAATTATATTTATATTATAACTGGTTGCTTTGTTTTGGATTTATGTGGCAAAAGGTCTGTCTGCTATTTACAATGCATCACCATTGTGATCTTTGAAAATATGACAGTTGGGAACTCTTCCTGTGCACCTGCTGAGAGATCTGGAACATGTGATTTGCTGGGTGTGGTCTGGAAACTGTGACAGTTATTTGCCGCTACTCACTAAGCTAGGATTTTTTTACTCCTAAGGCTGCAGGCACACATAGCGGCGCAACGGGTCCCATTCACCGGGACCCGCTGCACCGCTAGGAGCCAGCACACAGGCTCCTATGTGGCCATCTACACATATGCGGTGGCGCTGCAGCTGTCGGATCCTACTGTGGTAGGACCGGATGGCAGGATGATCGGAACGCAAGATGAACACAGTCAAGTGTGCTGCTGCTGGTTTTGTTCTGAAGCTGTTGCTCAGCAACCTGGACTGGGTTCTCTGTGCAGCAGTCCATCTGCACTGGATATCTCATTAGTTGGTTACCAGAACCAAAGGTCGCCTCTGGTTCTTATACGTGACAAGGTCGCCTTTTGTTCTTTTGTATCCGACGAGGTGACTTCTGGTACTGGCTTATTAACAGCGAGGTCGCCTCTGGTTCTTATTCGCGACTAGTCGCTATTTTTCTTTTGTGTGTGATGAGGTTGCTTCTGGTTTTTGTGTGCATTGCTATTGCTCATTTTTCTAAGTTTTTCAGGTAGCCTTCTAGTTTTATTGAGTTAGTTTTTCTCTTGTCTTCTCTCAGATTCCTCTGGTGCCTTGTTTCCAGAGTTAGGGCAGACCTAATTCGCCCCTTCAAACTTGGCTGTTAAAGGTGAAGCCTTAGCATCACAGATATCCAGAGGTTTCTAGGGTAAACAATGGAGTTAGCTGTTGGAGTAGGGTGCTGTGGCCTTTTCCTAACATTGGTCATAGCTTGATTTTTTTATTTCCATATTCCATTCATATATGCATACCATGATCATGTGATCTGCAGTTTCACCTCTATGCTCCCGGTTACCGTCAGTTACTTGTGTCAGTCCTGAGTCCTATATTCTGTTTAGTTTTACTAATTTGTTATTTCTGATCATTCTGCAACTGCTCCAGGTATATTATTGCTTTAGTTACCTGTTCTATCCTTATAGAACAGGTGCTAATCATAACACTAGTTAACACTAATATTTTAATTATTTTTCAAGGCATTCGTGGAATAATGATACATGAGAAAGGTGATGCAATTTTGTAAATTATCTTTCCTGTGGATTTGTGTATGTTCCACCTACATGTTCTGTATTTTACTAGATGGGCACTATTGGATGGAACCTTACTTTGTATTTGCTAAGCATACCCCGGCAAGTCTGTGCTAAATGAAACTGTAATTAACCATTAGCCCAAACCTCTTTGTGGTAGCTATAGAGCAAAATGTTCTAAGACAGAAGCTTAAGCTACAGATTAGGCACAATAAGCCGCAATGGATTAAATTAAGATAACCAGTTTCAATACTTCTTGTATGAACTAGCATAAATGTAGTAGGGTGAGGTCTTGACAGACCTTTTTGATATATGCTTTTTTGATATATATTTTTAGAAAATGTTTCCACTAGAACTGAACCACTTTTGAGTTGTCTATATTATGAATCATGCATGTATTATTTTCACTGGGTGGATTGGTGGCTTGTCTGGTTCTGTCCATATTTCGTTTTTCCACCATTTGAAAGAATTAGCGGTAGATCAGATTGATACCTTGTTACCCCTGAAGAAGTCCCTATGGGACGAAACGCGTAGGCTAATTTCAGGAAACACTGGCTAAAAGTGGGATCAAGTACTGAATAATCTGATGTGAAACCATCTATTAACAATAGTTGTTTTAATACTGTTTTTGTACAGAATACATTTATATATTTTTACCAATGTGTATATGCCTCTGGTGAAACATCTACTAGCGCACCTCTATAGCACCTCTATACCCCTTCTTTCTTTATTTATATATATATATATATAAATTCATGGTGGCATAACGGTGGCACTCAGTACAAAAAGACGTCTTGCAACCAGCCTCTAATCATAGAGTCTAATAGGTGACCCATTAGAGGCCGGTTGTAAGATGTCTTTTTGTACCGAGTGCCACCGTTATACCCCACGATTTTATGTTAAAGCCCCAGACCCCGGATCCTATGTAGTACACTAGTACATACCTTTTGACAAACATATATATATACAGTGTATATATATATATATATATATATATGTCAATAAGTCCTGGCACTCACTAATAGAAGATTTCCGGGTCCGTTGCCTTCCGTTCAAATTAGGAGTATGGGACCTCCACAGGTAGCGATAGAGGGCACGGCGGCACTCGGACAATGAAACAGTCAGACACAGAGCGTTGATGCCTGATCATTCTGCAACTGCTCCAGGTATATTATTGCTTTAGTTACCTGTTCTATCCTTATAGAACAGGTGCTAATCATAACACTAGTTAACACTAATATTTTAATTATTTTTCAAGGCATTCGTGGAATAATGATACATGAGAAAGGTGATGCAATTTTGTAAATGATCTTTCCTGTGGATTTGTGTATGTTCCACCTACATGTTCTGTATTTTACTAGATGGGCACTATTGGATGGAACCTTACTTTGTATTTGCTAAGCATACCCCGGCAAGTCTGTGCTAAATGAAACTGTAATTAACCATTAGCCCAAACCTCTTTGTGGTAGCTATAGAGCAAAATGTTCTAAGACAGAATCTTAAGCTACAGATTAGGCACAATAAGCCGCAATGGATTAAATTAAGGTAACCAGTTTCAATACTTCTTGTATGAACTAGCATAAATGTAGTAGGGTGAGGTCTTGACAGACCTTTTTGATATATGCTTTTTTGATATATATTTTTAGAAAATGTTTCCACTAGAACTGAACCACTTTTGAGTTGTCTATATTATGAATCATGCATGTATTATTTTCACTGGGTGGATTGGTGGCTTGTCTGGTTCTGTCCATATTTCGTTTTTCCACCATTTGAAAAAATTAGCGGTAGATCAGATTGATACCTTGTTACCCCTGAAGAAGTCCCTATGGGACGAAACGCGTAGGGTAATTTCAGGAAACACTGGCTAAAAGTGGGATCAAGTACTGAATAATCTGATGTGAAACCATCTATTAACAATAGTTGTTTTAATACTGTTTTTGTACAGAATACATTTATATATTTTTACCAATGTGTATATGCCTCTGGTGAAACATCTACTAGCGCACCTCTATAGCACCTCTATACCCCTTCTTTCTTTATTTATATATATATATATATAAATTCATGGTGGCATAACGGTGGCACTCAGTACAAAAAGACGTCTTGCAACCAGCCTCTAATCATAGAGTCTAATAGGTGACCCATTAGAGGCCGGTTGTAAGATGTCTTTTTGTACCGAGTGCCACCGTTATACCCCACGATTTTATGTTAAAGCCCCAGACCCCGGATCCTATGTAGTACACTAGTACATACCTTTTGCTTTTGACAAACATATATATATACAGTGTATATATATATATACTGTGTATATATATATATATATATATATATATACATATATATATATATATATATGTGTGTGTTTGTCAAAAGGTACTAGTGTACTACATAGGATCTACTGTTGTAGCTAGTTAGCCCAGGGAAAGTCATGCATTTGAGTGTTAAAATGTGTGTTACTGTTTACCAATGGTTGTTTTCATTGTGCCTCTCCCTGCAGCTTGGCAGCCTGGTGAGCAAAACACCTGTGAAAGCCTGTCTTTTAAAGGCAAGGGTGGGATGTTTTTGGTCTGCCAGGGTGTCCTGATGCTATGTTTTTCTACATACATGATCATACCCGAGAGAGACATGCCCAAAAATGACACACCTGCTTTTTTGGGCCCACTCCCCATTACTTCTCCAAATGGTTCATTTCTATAAATCACTCTTTTAAAAATCTCACTGTGAGCACCATCACAAAGGTACCTTGGCACATTCACAGTGCTATCACAGTATGTGCTCAGTCTGCTGTTAATCACTCAGTTAGATAAACATCAGCATTGGATACAAACATGAATTACGCCCCATAGTTTCTTTCAAATGAGATACAAGTTGCATTTTGAAGAGATGTAGATAGGTAAGTGTTACTACTAGACCTTTAATAATAGTTTTTTTCTATGTTACTTTTCATAGAGTGCTAGTATAAAGATTTGCAAGAATATTACATTTACAGCTTTCCTTTAATAATGTGTGTTTTGTAACAGTTAAATATAATGCATGTATGAAATGTATGCTCACAACTATTTAAGTACAGTAGGCAGTATTTACCTCCTAGTTCTTTCTATGGGACATAATAGATTGTTAAATCACACACACAGTGGGTTTTCTGACATCACATTGTAAGAAGCAAGTAGTGATCCCGCAGAGATACAATATTAACTTCTGATTTTATTCCTTTTTTCCACATCATAATTGGTTTGCTGCTGGGATTGGCTCGTCCATTACTTATGAGTCTCCACACTGTTCACAGACTCTAGTTTATTAAAGCATTTAGCTGATCAGATTAAGACTGTGTTGTTTAAAGTAAAGGAATATGGTTTATTTTTCAGCATTTTATATACTGTCAACTAACAAATGTGCAAAATAAAAAATTTACGTTTTTAAGAAGTCAAGAAGTAAGAATTACGGAACTCCTGACAGACTACCCCTCTTCAGTACCCAATCACCTTATTATCTTTTGTTGTCCCTCTTTTTCATTTTTCTACTGCACTTGTGTCTTTCTTCAGTAACCTCTGTGGGTGTTTCTGTATCTTCTCTGTCCAACTGTGAAGGGATAGTAAGTCAGCGATAGTACTTTTTTAAATATATTTTTTATATATTTTTCTATGCATTAGAACACAAGTTTTCACACTTGGCCCTCAGGACCCCACACAGTACATGTTTTGCAGGTCTCCCCACAGAATCACAGGTGAAATAATTAGCTCCACCTAAGCAAATGTGTCAGTGAGTAATAAGTGCACCTAGAAAACATGAACTGTGAGGGGTCATGAGGACCGAGTTTGAGAACCCTGCATTAGAAGACCCCCATAAGTAGTCATAACACTTGTGATAACCATATTGGCTAAGACATGCTCAACCAAAAAGACTGACCCATGCCAGTACTGCCATAGTAGAGGACTGATGCCCAAATGTCCCAGCAATATTATTTTGTTGAAGAACGGTTTGGGGTGAGACAGCGCTATCCTGTTTGTGTTGGTGCTCTGACGTGTGTTGATGTGAAAAGAATGGAAATTTAGAAATAGATAAAATAAAATAATGTAGATTTATTTAATAAATGAAAGGAAAAAATATGCAAGCAAATGAAGTAAATGTTCAATGTTATTCTTGCACCAGACTCTGGTGTTAAGGGGATTTCGGGATTGGGAGCCTGAATTACCCTAAGGGTAAATTGGTACCTCTGTGGGTGTTTACTTGGTGTTGTAATTACACCTGTGAGGGGTCCCCAGAGTGGGGGATTCCTATGGCAAGTGTCACCAAATGAGTTGTCCCAAACGGGTTTTAAGATAAAAACGTATTGATAGCCAAGCGCTGGAAATGAATAGTCCCTGCTGCCGTCTAAAGGGGATACTCAACCCCTCTTTAGAAGAAAAAACCCTGTATTTTAGGGTTTTAAGATAGTCTGTACTAGACTTCTTTGGCTCCCGTAGGCCCTGGAACAGGACCTACGGTCTCACTTGATGATTTGTCCTAGGAATGGAGTCTGGGTGATGGGGTGGTGGTGTTGCGATTTAGCAGGGAGGGGCCTTATGGGATTCGGGCGATTCGTGCTGAACCCCCTTACAATCTCATAGGTAAAGACACCTATGCCCTCTCTGCTTAGTTCACTGTCTTAGTTCAAATGTCTGATGTGGGTGAACTGCTAGCGGCGTCCCGCATCGCAGTCCGGTGTGCAGTGTGACTCACGGTTTTGGCTGAGGATCGGGTGATGCTGATTGTGGGGATGTTTCAGTCTCCTGTTCGGTCCCCGGAGCTTCCCTTTTCCTCTTCCGTGTTGGTGCGTGTCACAGCGTGTCCTCCGGTCACTTCCGGGTCTCGGCTCCCACAAGACTTCTGGCGCCGGGTTCACGGCGCTTGTGCAGTGCGCTTGTTAGTTCTGGATCCCTGCTGGGGTAAAGTCACTTGATAGGTATCAAGGTGTCTGGAGATATCAGTCCTGCATTAGCAACGCGTTTCGGCTCCACTGGCCTTCCTCAAGCTTAATGCTGGATACCTGTGGTGCTCATTATGTAGTCTTGGACATTCTCATTGGTTTATGATAACGCCCTGCTATTGGCCTGACGTTTGGATGGGAGTTGCTGATGGGAGTGCACACTTGATTGATGGGGTTTTTTTTCCCTCCCCTGGGTGCTACGTATTGTTGTGCTGACCTTGTTTATTCAAATAAATAAAAATTGTTAACGTCTGTTCTGCTGGATCATTTAATAAAATGGGTGTGCTAGATGGACATGTTTTTGTGTTTTATTTACCTGCTAATTTTACTTATTTTATTTGCATACCAATGGTGCGTGTGTGTCTGGAAGAGGTGAAATATTGCCAATAAATCTATGCGATCAACAGGAATATATTGGAGTGTGTGTCATGATAATTGTTGTGTGATTTTACAAAAAGGGAAAGAGCAGGAAAGAATAAGAGAGAGAAGGGAAAAGGTGGAAAAAGGGGAGAAGAGAAGAGAGAGGGGGGGGGAAAGACGGGTGATTTGGTTTATTTAATGCGTGTATGTGTCTTATAGTATGGGAGAGGTAAAGTCACGTGTTGTCAATGCCCCTATTTACTTTCTGTTGCAGTTGGGTTCAATCTTGTGTCTGTTCTTATTGTGTTTCTGTTATTTATTCTTTACTTGTTGCTTAATTACTATGGTGGGGTTTATGCTTTTCTATAGTAGCCTTATTTTTGTGTTTAAAGAGAGATAAAGTATGAGGCAGTCGTGGCAGAATAATCTCATAAACTTTGTGTGCAGATTTTATGATGTGATTGATTTGTGTTGTTTGAATGTCTGCCTGAATTACTGTTCACTATCTGTTACATATCTGCGGTGTTCTATAAGTAAAAAACTGGACATTGAATAGTCAGACCTAGTTTTCTCTGGGTGGTATCATAGCACGGTTGCTATGTTGAAGTCTATGTTAAGTCCCATTGGTTCTAAGGTTTTTAATGTATAGATCCACTTCAATTCTTCCTTGTCTAGTTTCTTTTCAAAATTCCCCCCTCTCCAGTTTTTGGATACACTTGTGATGATTGTGAATTGCAGGCTGGTGGGATCTTGGTTATGTTTGTTTTTGTAGTGTGCTGATAAACTGTGTTGATCGTGTCCTTTGCGTATGTTGCGTATGTGTTCTGCCAGCCGTATTTTGAATTGTCTTATTGTGCGGCCTACGTACTGGATGCCACACGGGCACCATAGCAGGTATATGACCCCCTTCGTGTGGCATGTCAGCTCTTGCTTGATCTTGAATGTTTGTTTGCTTACTGCTGATGCGAATGTTTTGGTTGTTTTGCCTGTGATTGTCTTACATGTTTGGCAGCCTAGACATGTTCCACAACGGTGGAAAAAACCCCATCAATCAAGTGTGCACTCCCATCAGCAACTCCCATCCAAACGTCAGGCCAATAGCAGGGCGTTATCATAAACCAATGAGAATGTCCAAGACTACATAATGAGCACCACAGGTATCCAGCATTAAGCTTGAGGAAGGCCAGTGGAGCCGAAACGCGTTGCTAATGCAGGACTGATATCTCTAGACACCTTGATACCTGTCAAGTGACTTTACCCCAGCAGGGATCCAGAACTAACAAGCGCACTGCACAAGAGCTGTGAACCCGGCGACAGAAGTCTCGTGGGAGCCGAGACCCGGAAGTGACCGGAGGACACGCTGTGACACGCACCAACACGGAAGAGGAAAAGGGAAGCTCCGGGGACCGAACAGGAGACTGAAACATCCCCACAAGCAGCATCACCCGATCCTCAGCCAAAACCGTGAGTCACACTGCACACCGGACTGCGATGTGGGACGCCGCTAGCAGTTCACCCACATCAGACATTTGAACTAAGACAGTGAACTAAGCAGAGAGGGCATAGGTGTCTTTACCTATGAGATTGTAAGGGGGTTCAGCACGAATCGCCCGAAGCCCATAAGGCACCTCCCTGCTAAATCGCAACACCACCACCCCATCACCCAGACTCCATTCCTAGGACAAATCATCAAGTGAGACATGTAGGTCCTGTTCCAGGGCCTACGGGAGCCAAAGAAGTCTAGTACAGACTATCTTAAAACCCGTTTGGGACAACTCATTTGGTGACACTTGCCATAGGAATCCCCCACTCTGGGGACCCCTCACAGGTGTAATTACAACACCAAGTAAACACCCACAGAGGTACCAATTTACCCTTAGGGTAATTCAGGCTCCCAATCCCAACATCCCCTTAACACCAGAGTCTGGTGCAAGAATAACATTGAACATTTACTTAATTTGCTTGCATATTTTTTCCTTTCATTTATTAAATAAATCTACATTATTTTATTTGATCTATTTCTAAATTTCCATTCTTTCCACATCAACACACGTCAGAGCACCAACACAAACAGGATAGCGCTGCCTCACCCCAAACCGTTCTTTAAATTCTACTAAAAAGGGACTGGGATACCCTTAATGATACCAGCAGCACCTGCAACTAGTTTAGTATCACATTCAAGCTGAGCGCAGTTGTGTAAATTTTCTCCTTAATATTATTTTGTTAAATTGCAACAATCACTGAATTTTGAAATGACTGAAATTAACAATCCTGATTGCCACAGTTGTGATCATAATGATAAAACAGGATCTTATTCTTCATATCCTTTTTTCCCTACATTCAATCTGTCTCCAAATCATGTTACATGCATCTAAAAAACATATCCAAAATACGACCATATCTCACACAAGACACTACTAAATCTCTTATCCATGCACTCATTATATCCCGCATTGATTATTGCAATAGTCTCCTAACTGGTCTTCCCAAGAACAGACTCTCTCCACTGCAATCCATTTTAAATGCTGCTGCTAGGCTGATCTTCCTTGTAAGACGCTCATCGTCTGCTGATCCGCTCTGCCAGTCCCTCCATTGGTTGCCTGTATCTTACCGTATTCAATATAAAACACTTCTACTCGCATATAAAGCTATTAACCATACTGCACCAGCATATATCTCCAAACTTTCAAGCGTTCTCTGAAAACTCACCTCTTCAGGCAAGCCTATCATGTTTAAGTACCACACACATAATCCTCTGAGGCACCTATGTATTATATAGCTTCACTTCTGACTTGTTACTTGGTGGGACTGCTATGCTATTACTGGTGCCTGTCCTTGTGTTTCCCTCCTATATCCCTATAGATTGTAAGCTTGCAGCAGGGCCCTCCTACCTCTAAGGGGGATATTCAATCTCCGGCGAGCACCTCCCATCGGGGAGATGCCCGCCGGGCCCTATTCAATGCTGTCTTCCCCGACAGCATTGAGCAGGGTATCTCGGTAGAACGAGCCCGACATCACTAGCTGTCGGGCTCGTTCTGCCGAGAACAGCCGGAAAGTGACGAGCTGCCGGCTGCAGCTCGCCTCTTCCCGGCCGCAACTCGCGGCCACGCCCCCTTTTCGCTCCCCGGCAGGCGGGACATTGAATCCCGCCTGCGTGTTCTCGGTCGAGCTGACCGAGAACGAGACTGGGTCACGGTGGTCGAACAAGCTCGACTGCCGTGACCCTGACATTGAATACTCCCCCTAAGTCTGTCTGTTGTTACCCAGTTTGTTTTATCACTGTTTACTATTGTAAAGCGCAACGGAATCTGCTGCGCTATATAAGAAACTGAAAATAAATAAATAACATAAGGGATTGTGTAAATGAATTATAGAAGTGTGAATGCACACAGTATGTGTGAAAAAATACTGTGTTTGTGTATTAAATGCTAAGTTTGTTTAGTAAGATGGGAATTATATTGAAGAGGGGATGTTGCTATGGGCAACCAAGAAGATTATAACTATAATCTTCTAGAAGGTGATACATAAATAAGTAGATACTGATTGGTTGCCCATAGCAACATCCCCTCTTCAATAGAATTCCTGTTTTAGTAAATAAACCCCTATATTCCCATTCCCACAATGTCAAACTTAAGCAGTCCTGCTAAGTTAGTCACGCGTCAATTAAATGCCTAGTACAGAAAAGGTCATTTACATGGTACAAAATGTCTGAGCTGCAGTGCAAAATAATGTTTGATTAATTGTCCCATGAACATCGATTTGCCCAAGTATTATTTATATATTATTTATTTACTTACAGTTTCTTATATCACCCAGCATATTCTGTTGCTCTTTACAAGTGGAAGTATACCTAGTTTTCCACCAAAGCATATGGATTTGTACACAAGCAGTCACTTGGCAGAAGTACAATGGCTTGTATTGGATGATGGGAAAATTAAAATGTAATGAGGATGCCAGGGGGCAAATTTACAGGTCAAGGTTTCCCTAGGCACAAAAATAGTGATATCCCCTCCCTTGCCTAATTTTAGAATTTTCATTAAATGGTTATAAGCCCTCGTTTGATAGCCCCATATTGCCAATTGAAAAGAATAATAAAAAAGCTACTATCTTTGACTTTTTAATTATGTAAACATATGTATTAAGTAGGGTAGCGTAGGACAGTTTGTGCATATGTCCTACCCCTTTACATTCTACTCAAGATGGCAGATGGTACAGTGGAAATATTTAGCAGTTACTAGTTCATTTCAGACATGCAGGCCCAAAACAAGCATCCAAGTGATGCCCCCCAACAAGTGCTGCCCCTAGATGTGTGTCAGGGTGCACATCCATTTCAGTCTGTAGTAACTCTTCAGTTTAGTTAAATGCAGGATGCAGGCATTAATTCTAGATGGAGTTATCTGTGACCCCTGATTGTTGGCGCCTGGAGCCAAATGCTTCCATTGCCTCCAGGAGATCTGCCACTGATACAGTACAGTATGTGCTGTATGTGTGTGACTATGTGTGTGCATGTGTGTAACTGAGTACTGTATATACAGTATGTCACTGGCCATGTGTATACTGTAGTTGTGTAACTATATATATATATATGTGTGTGTGTGTGTGACTATGAGTATATGTGTGTGTAAGAATTTGTATGCATGTATGTGTGCCACTGTATGTGTTTATGTGACTATGAATGTGTATCAGGGTTGCCGACTTTCTTCTTCTCCTCTCCGGGAGAAGCCCGGAGAGGAGAGATTCAGTAGCCGCTCAGGGGGCGGGGCTTAAGCGCAACATCACTAAGCCCCGCCCCATGCTGTTAACCCAGCTAATTCAGTGATCTCCGTGGAGGGGGCGGGGCTAAAATGACGCAATAGTGTCATTTTAGCTCCGCCCCCTCCTCTGAGATCCGGGGGACAGTGGGGGTCCCTCCTGAATCCGGGAGGGTTGCCCACCCTTCCGGGGGGCCGGGAGGGAGCCCCGATTTTCGGGAGACTCCCGGAAATTCCGGGAGGGTTGGCAACCCTGATGTGTATATGGGTGAGCTGTAGTGTACCACGGGGGGGTGGTAGGCAGAGAATACTCTTACATGCTATGCGCAGGAGACAGGGAGCAGCCCAGAAACTGGGGAAGTGATGTACACGATTGCCTTGCTCCAAATATTGCCCATTAACACCCTCCCCCCACCACCAATTTTATGTGCTCCTGGCTTTAAAAAGCCTTAACTCTGCTCTGAGTATGGTGGCACCTCAACATGCACTGTAATAGTCTAGAGAGGGCTGGATTAACAATAGGTTAGATGGAGCTACCCCCATCAAAATAGGCCCACCGCATGCCAGCAGACACCTGACAATGCTAGCTCACTTGTTAAACAACTGGTATGAACAGTAAGATTGCAGAGGATAACTAGTTTATCTGAAGCAACATAAGCTTACCAGGGCCGGTGCAAGGCACCGGAGCGCCCCAGGCGAGTCGGGCTGGGGGCGCCCCGGTGCCGGGGGGGGGGTGGGTGGGTGAGGTGTGGGGTGGTACCTGTCCTACCGGAGCTGTCTATTTCAATCTGGCGGCGGAGGCAGCGGGGGTCCCTGCAGTCTATTAAAAATCACGAGCGCTATCCGCCGGGCTATGCGGAAGCGCTTCTAGTGTGAAAACTCTGGCAGCACGCTGATTGGCTGAGATCAGCGTGCGCCGTGCTGCCAGAGTTTTCACACTAGAAGCGCTTCCGCATAGCCCGGCGGATAGCGCTCGTGATTTTTAATAGACTGCAGGGACCCCCGCTGCCTCCGCCGCCAGATTGAAATAGACAGCGCCGGTAGGACAGGTACCCGGGCGGCATTTTCCGCCCTCCAGTGGCCGGCGCCCTAGGCAAATGCCTAGGTTTATGGGGGTTTCCAAGAGAGGAAAAGAAAAAAAGAAACTCTGGGTGGGGGCACCCTTACATCATAGATCTATGTATACAGAAACCTGTATTTAAAAGTTAATTGCTTTAATAGGTATGCTCTAAAATGGTGGTGTACCTTGTCCTTGAATATCAATATTAAAATAATGCGCATAGAAAATATATGGATGATAAAAGGGGGCTGGTATTGCCTTCGGCAGGAAACAGCAACTTGTCACAGTGTGATCCTCATATTTCCCCGTTCCTACCAATATTATGGTAAAGAAGGTAGTGGGAATATAATCATGGGTCACGATTTTGTATAAAATTTGAGACAAGTGCTTGTATTAAGCCAGGAAACAGGGGCCGCCCTTCAGCAGTAAATCTCCTATGTGTAATTGCTGCTTTAGAATAAGCAAGGAGTTTGCTCGCAATACAATTGTCAGAGGATACTGTTACAAGTGTAGGTAGGATGGAAACAAATGTATCCGCTGGACAAGTCCAGCGGTTACCTCTCTGCCGGCTTGTCTGTGTCCGGGTCTTGTGGATGCGTGCTGGCGTGCTGGCGTCCCCGCTTGGCGTCTGTTCCCTGCTTGAGAAGCCCGGTCACGTGGTGCACCACGTGTACCGGGAAGGTCCCGACGTACGTTTCTCTTGCGCTTGGTCACGGGAGGTGTGTCTCTCCTGTTGTGTGTCAGGGTATTATTACGCTGTACGGCCAATCAGAGATAGATTCTCTGTGATTGGCATCGCTGTACCAGAGTCAGTGTCCAATGGCTGGAACAGACGCCAAGCGGGGACGCCAGCACGCCAGCACGCATCCACAAGACCCGGACACAGACAAGCCGGCAGAGAGGTAACCGCTGGACTTGTCCAGCGGATACATTTGTTTCCATCCTACCTACACTTGTAACAGTATCCTCTGACAATTGTATTGCGAGCAAACTCCTTGCTTATTCTAAAGCAGCAATTACACATAGGAGATTTACTGCTGAAGGGCGGCCCCTGTTTCCTGGCTTAATACAAGCACTTGTCTCAAATTTTATACAAAATCGTGACCCATGATTATATTCCCACTACCTTCTTTACCATAATATTGGTAGGAACGGGGAAATATGAGGATCACACTGTGACAAGTTGCTGTTTCCTGCCGAAGGCAATACCAGCCCCCTTTTATCATCCATATATTTTCTATGCGCATTATTTTAATATTGATATTCAAGGACAAGGTACACCACCATTTTAGAGCATACCTATTAAAGCAATTAACTTTTAAATACAGGTTTCTGTATACATAGATCTATGATGTAAGGGTGCCCCCACCCAGAGTTTCTCTTTTTTTCTTTTCCTCTCTTGGAAACCCCCATAATACTACGTATATACTCTGGGGTGCACCACTGACAGTCCTAAACCAGGCACTCAGAGGGATTCCCTTATAGTGCACAGGACCCATACACCTTAAAATTAAGGTTAATGTCAGTTTTCATAAGATCTTACCAACGAATTTGACAATCTACACAGTGGATATCTACCACTAATCTGTGCGGTTATATTCTCACCCTCCCACCTTCCCCTCTCCCTAAACCTATACATTAAAATGCCTAGGTTTGCCTAGTGGTGGCGCCGGCCCTGAAGCTTACCAGCATGGGCATGTAACAAGGAATCATATACACTGGCATGTGGGGGTTGAGCTTTTAAGGGGAGGAACATTGTGTGAAGGGAGTACTGATTTGATTGGTTGATGGAATATCAGGGGAGTGGCTCTACATCTGATATATGCCTATGATCTAGAAGGTTCCATCTCTTTTCAGTCAGATTCGTTGGAGGAGATAAGTGCAGTCTCTCAGACTCATATTCATCAGCTTTATCTGTACCTTATCCTTCTTTTCTCTCTCCATATTTCCCTTCTGTCTAGCTTCTTTTTCTGTTTTTCTCTCATAGTGATAGTTAGTCAGATGAGCTGGATGATATTCCTGAGTCATATTACTTTTCCTATGTCTATCTTCCTTCTTTCATTTCTGGCCTTTATCTTTATTTGCTGTCCTTCTTTTCCCCCTTTATGCTGCCCCTTTTGTTCTGGTAATTTCAGGGGGCTTATGAATATTTGGTTATAGCAGGAGATATTTACTTCCCTCCCCCCCTCTAACAGTGGGCTATAATGGTACAGGCCTCCATCCCAGTCAGGATTACATCCACCTGTTGTTTCCTTATTAGGCTATTGTGCCAGAAGCCCTGCTGCCATTGCCTCAGCTTACTACAGTCAGGATTATAGTGGCAGTACAGTGTAAGAGCTCAGCCAGCTCAGGTAGAGCTGCAGGGGATGGGCTGTTATGGGTACAGAGTGTAGGAGAGGTCAGCACCATTTTACCTCCCCCCTCTAACAGTGGGCTATAATGGTACAGGCCTCCATCCCAGTCAGGATTTCACCCCCCTGTTGTTTCCTTATAGGCTGCTGCCACTGCCTCACCTTACTACAGTCAGGATTATAGTGGCCAGTACAGTGTCAGGGCTCAGCCAGCTCAGGTAGAGCTGCAGGGGATGGGCTGTTATGGGCATACAGTATAGGAGGCATCCTTATAGCTCCCTGGCTGCTTTGGCTGTTCAGGGATTTCAGAGTATAAAGTGATTCTTATATGTCCCCTGCTGGGAGCATGTGTAGAGATGGATTTTGCAGGACACACTTTAAGGACACACATACCCTCTCTGTTGCCTATGTATAGTGGTGGCAGCAATTTTGCGTGTGGACTACTAGTTTGTCCATCAATTCTTTATGAATCAGTGGGGTCACTTTGGTGATGTGTTGATGCTATTAAACCGCAAAACTCCTTGATTATGCAAATAGCCTCCATTCGCAAGCAATATTATTATCACTATTATATTATTAATAGTAATAGGTTCTGTTAATGCATTCTTGGTTAGTTCATAGGCTGCCATAGGGTACGCATATGTGATCAAAGGCCCGGCAGCGCAGTTCCCTCTTTAAATTTCTAAGCACAGCACTCCAAATCTAATTCCTATTATACTCAAGTATACCTGGCAATATAAAGCAATATTATTTATATACACCGAACAGATAGCTGTCAGTTCACCAACAGTACCGGTTTTGCTCACCCTTAGTGTATTATGTTAAAGGAAAATATGTGACAGTGATTATTTTTATTTATTAATTTATTAACAGCTATTATGTAGCGCACTTAACCCACGGCGCTTTGCGGGGAGTGGTGTAGCATTCACACCAGCCCTGAGCCAGTGTAGCTTGCAATCTACACACACACACTCATTCTAGGGTTAATATTGTTGGCATCGATTTTGCCTAATGTGTAGTTTTGCAGTGTGGGTGGAGTACCTGATTGCAAGGAGGTGGTACAGGCTTCGTACGTTGGAGCATTGTTTGTGGTCGGGCCCGTGATCTCAGTGCAATCAGTGTGATCTCAGAGCTCGGTTCCCTCTCTATATCTGCCATTCCTTTGTTCTGGGAACAGTAATCCATATTTATTTACTAGGGTACGCAATTATACCTGACAATTTGTAGCTGATTCTTATTGGTATTCATTTATATTTACTGTACAGTTATGTTTCAATAGAACAACAGTGCCTATTTTGCCCACTATTAGTACAGTTAGTGTTGGGTGACCAATTTCTATTAGTTAATTTCTTAGCAAATCTTAGAGCGCACTTTACTCACAACTTTACTTTGCAAGGATGCTTGTAACATTCACGCAGTCCCTGTGCAAAGGTAGCTGGCACTCTACACACATATATTAGATCTAGGGTTAATATTTTTGAGATTGAACATATTTTGTACCGTGGGTTTCGTCATATGTAATCATATGTAATGACATCTGTCTGGTTCAAAGGCCTCGCAGCGCATTTCCCTCTTTAGATCGGCCCAGTCCCTAGTTTTCTAAGCACAGCAATCCAAACCTTTTTCCAAGTATACACAGGTATACCCATTCGAATTAACTGATTTTTATTATTAGTATTTGTTGTCAGTTAATTTTATAGCGCACACATGGTCCGCGCACTTTGCATAGATATGTTTGGGCATTCTTGTTGGGCCCTGCCCCAGTGGGGCCTGTAGGCTGTGTTCTCTGCCATATGTCTACGCACACGTATTTCATTTGGGGTTTAGATTTGTTGGAAGCCAATTAACCTATCAGTGTATTTTAAAGCTGCATATATTTGCAAGGCACTTAATCCTTTAATTATTGTTATGGCCTTTTCAGCTATTTAGTTTTATTTATAAATTATATAATTATTTATAAATTATTGTTATCAGACAGGATATTTAGTTAATCACAGGCATTTTACAACCGTGCTCTTGGGTTTTTCAATGTATAGGTGGGGCCACGCTGTATGCAATTCGTGGGCATAGCTTCGCCGCACGTCAGCATTTCATAGAAAGGGTTGTTGCCAGGACTGTTCATTTTTTGGAAGGAAGTGCGTGTTTTTGTGTCCCCTGTTTTTTTTTCAGATGCTGTACACATGATGAAGAATAACAGACATTGGTGGTCGAGGTGATGGTCGCGGTCCGGATGGATGTATCAGCTTATGATCTCGATGGTTCTTCTCTTACTGCTAGGATGAAGGCAGAGTCCACGAATTGTAGATTCCCATTTGTTACCGATCCTGGTACCCAGTGAGGGGGAAATTTACACTGAGAATTTGTACGCTGTTTTGATTTATATTTCGGTTTTGGCACTCAAGGCGGCTAGTTACGTATAAGCATGTCAACTAATTATAATTTGTTTAATGAACAGGCTCAGTTACTTCTGCGGGCACAGAGTACGTAGCCCATAGTCGATAGAATGGCAGCGAGTCTTAAGCGGCTTCATTATAGTTGCCATATAGTCCTGGCAGATGTTTTCTTGGCATGCATGGTTGGGAGACATAACTCCTTCTTGGTCCTAATTTGAAACTATGTAGTTATATCTGGCCTATATATATATATATATATATATATATCTGCGGGTTAGGAGGCACTCGCTAATCCAATCCACTTTTGCTGGGGTGTACACTCAGAAATTCATTGATGGAAACTATTATATACATGAGTACCGTAAGAGGCCTCCAGCCTGAAGATAATAAATCTGGGCTTTATTCAATCACGCTGCCACATCATAGGTCAACATTTCGGCTAGTATCAGAGCCTTTATTAAGACTTTTAGACAGCCAAAAGCATGTACATTAGTGCCATAACACCTCATGATGTCCATATGAAGTGCACGCCATACTATATATATGTATTTCCGATCCTAAGTTTAATTAATAAGCTAAGACAAGTTGTCTAATAGGCTCGATTATCACTATCACCTTGTGAGCCGAGTGTGTGGCATTTGCATTTTAGCGCATATGATGTTTGCGCGATAGTCTGCCGATGTTTTTTGCATGCATGGTCAAGAGGCATACCCTAGCTACGCAGTTATCTCTGGATTGCATATTGCGAGACTCTGCATGTTCACCGCTGGCGTACTGCAGCAATTGCCCTTAATAGTATCTTTGGAAATTGTTAAATAGATGCACCCTCTCCAAAGGAGCAATACACGTGGCGGGTTTATCATCCGTGTATATATGTGGGCGCATAGGTACATAGAGCCTGCTAGTGGGGTAGCATTCGGTCTTGCAGGAATTTTAGGCTCAGTTTCCCATTTGGAAAAAGCAAGCAGAGATAGTGGTGAGACTTACTTAATTCTGCTCTTGGGTGATACCCTTAATGCTGCTGGGAAATAGCACTCCTGCTTCTGACAGCTGTGGGTGCGCTTATCCTGATTATCAGTATTCACATGACAAAGAGCATTACCATGTCTTTCTTTTTCAGGATATCTACAGGGCTCTCCAAGATAGCTCCATCTTGCCTGGAGTAGGACTACCTGATGTCAGCCTTGTTGCTAAAATATATATTCCAAGGAGCATTTACTTTTTAGCCAGGCGTAGTTCGTCTTTTTGAGTGAACTCCGTTTTGGCTTTATATGGTACACTCAGGATGGGTGAGCTGCTGTCTAATTCTAGTACAGCAGCGTTGCCCATGTGGGCGTGCTTTGTCGTCGTTTGCCCCGTCGAATTGTTATGATGTTGGATGCAGCGTCCCGGGACTGGCATAGTTGGCGGGGGGGCATTGGGTCTGGAGGGGTCCCTGTCATGGGCGCCGAGTTTGTCTGGTGGTGATGGCTGGGGCTCATTTGGATTTGGTGTCCTTGTTTGCCATGGTGAACTCATTTCTTTAAATGGTTCACGTTTTGGTTACTAGTTCAATCAGGTTGGTTTCGGAGCGCGGCATCCGGCATCTGGGTCTTATACCGGATGACTGCTGGGCACACCCGTTTGTATTGTTGCTGTTTAGGTGACCGTGGCACGGGTTGGCCTTAAGTCGTAATCCGGTCACTGAGTAGCCGGAGGTCTGGTGCGTTTCTACGTTTCAGCGGACCTCCGTCTGTCAGTGTACCCCCTTGAGGAGTTATCCGCTCGTCGCAAACGCCTTTTGCCTTTGCGGGGGCCTTGAGGAATTTTTGGGTTACCGTCAGTTTTAAGTTTGGCTGGCGGAGCCTTTTTTGCCTCAAGTCAAGCTGGGTGACCCCCCCCCCCCCCCTTATTCATCATGCAGGTTATAATTTTTACAATCCCCTTTTTATAAATGTTATCGTCAATACAAAATTCTAGCATGAGCGCGGTTATGGCCGCTAACATTTTTGGGCTCATAGACCATCTATACATTGGTTGTTTATGGCCCTGGTATGCTCAATGTAACATCCTTAACAGAATTATGGCTTTTACGTGGATGGGTTGGTAGACCCTTCGTTTGCAATGAACTGCGGAACATTATGTATGCTTTATGGGAAATTTGAGTTCCCGTATTTTTGAATTTTCAATTACTGGGCAACGATACTATTGTTCAAATATTGGTTTAGGAGCAGTGATAGGTGAGGACAATACGTTTGATGGCCTATCTTGCTTTTTGATTGTATTTTCAATAGCTACGTTTAGGAGTTGCTGTTCTTTTTAAGTTAAGGTTTGGTTGTGGTGGCGGTGCAGGTTTTGAGGAACCTGGCAGTTGGCCGGTTCAGAATGGTTATATGTTTTGCTTATATTTAAAATATTGGTTGAAGGACAGTTTAGTCATATAAGTGGCTAGGCATGTATATCAGCTCACGAAGGTGGGCATCACCGGTCCAGGTGGGTCCACGCACCACTTTATGATTGACTGTCGTAATTATATGAATAGGGCAGTTGGCCCAATTATTATTCCCGTAGGCGGCAGAGTAATCAGCTTTGCCATTTGTGCCGTGGTCAGGGATAGTGGCAGATGGTCGATCCCTGACCATTGACGGGTAGTTGGCCCAATTATTGGGGTGGAGTAATCAGCTCTGCCATTACCGATTGGGTCATGGTCAGGGATAGTGGCAGATGGTCGATGTCAGCACCGGGGTTCCTTGTGTTCCCGGCTGTGACCGTGGTGGACCAGTGGAGGGCGCTGGGTAGCAGGACGAAGGAGGTCAGAGGTAGCTGGAGCTCATGCACGGAGGAGAGAGGATGAACTGCCGGGGACACAGAGGATTGGCTGAGACCTAGAGCAGAGGCGCGGGGTCTAAGCCGACAGTGGTATTCACCAGGGACCCCCGCAAGGGGATATGGACTTCGCTGCAACTGCCGACCAGGTCGCGGCCCTCTGCCCAGGTTCCCCTGTGGCTTTGGCAGGGTTTGAAATACAAGAGTCTTTAGAGGGGTACTTAAACCATCGATGGTGATCGATGGCACTGAATGCTATACAGCAACACGGAGGGTACTTGAGAATAGTGAGATGCGGCCTGGAAGCCGGGGATGACACGAAGGTATCACAAGGAGATGCTGGAGACAATGAGAAACACTGGAGCGGCTAGGGAGCCGATACTTGAGATCACTGGGGATCGCTGGAGCGGCTAGGGAGCCGATACTGGAGATCACTGGGGATCGCTGGAGCGGCTTGGGAGCCGGTACTGGGGATCACTGGGGATCGCTGAAGCGGCTAGGGAGCCGATACTGGAGATCACTGGGGATCGCTGGAGCGGCTTGGGAGCCGGTACTGGGGATCACTGGGGATCGCTGAAGCGGCTAGGGAGCCGATACTGGAGATCACTGGGGATCGCTGGAGCGGCTTGGGAGCCGGTACTGGGGATCACTGGGGATCGCTGAAGCGGCCTGAGAGCCGAGGGGAGACGGGCACGGAACCCACGGATAACCGGACACTGAGTAAGTAACCTGGGCTGCACGAGAAGAAAGGATCACACGGCAGATGGAAACACGTGGAGACTTCTGGCAGGAGTGGAATGACCAGGATGCTGAGAGTAACACAGGTGACAGCGGACTCAGGAAACCGGACCTCTGGAGCACGTGGGGAGTCTTGACAGGAGCTTAACGCTGGAGAACTCACAGGTAAACTGACGAGTTGTTCAAGACAAGGAGGAGACTGTGAGCTGGGCTTTTATCCTCCAGGTGATTGCTTGATTGTCTGCAGCTTGCAGCAGCAGACAGAACCAGGAAGTATGCCTTGAGTTACCTGGGATCATGTGACTGGTGCTGAACTCAGGGAGCTTCACAGGAGTTCTAATCACTGAAAATGCAGAGCAGCTGCAACAGCAGCAGCTAGGAAACAAACAGGCATAGAAACCTCAGGAAATAAATGTGAAATAAGTCAGGTTCATGACAGTACCTCCCCCTTTAGGGGTGGACTCCGAACACCCCAATGAACTTGGCAGGGACGGGAGGATCGGGCCCTTGAGGCTAGGACTCCACTATAGCTTAAGTTGCATCTAGTAAGATAGCCAGGGGCTTTTGGATAGCAACTTGTAGAATTCAATTTAATTTTTTCCTGAGGCAAAACATGGTTTTCATCTTCGGAACAGGTGGACCATCCATCATTGACAAAAACTGATTTTACTGGAATATCTTCCTGGAGAAAAACATGGTCGGGAGGGATAGAACCTCCCGGGAAGGGAGTTTCATCATGAACTGGGTCATAATCGGAATCTGAGTCCAATTCTAATGGACGTATATGATCCTTTCTCTTGGAAGTATCAGTTAGAAAGTCCTGTAAATAATGTAAAGCAGAAGAACCAATACAGATTGCAGACTCTGAATGATCAGTATACTTCTCTTTAGGGACAGAAGTGAGGTTAGCTGGTACATCCATGGGACTAGAATTTCTTAAAGGACCTGCAGAAGGACAGAGTGAAATTACACCCATCTTTAAGTCAAGGGACCGGGGTTTAGAAATATCTTTATTTCTGGAGATATGTTGACTCTTAATATATGGATCCTGGAGAGCCTGGTCTTGTTCAAGTTTAGATACTCCAGAAAATTGAGAACGCTGATATACACTGGGACAGGCAGAGTCCGGGCTGGAACCGGAACGGACTGAATCCGGACATTCAGATGGTCCATCTTGGACCTGGACTACACAGGGTGTAGACATAATGGCACAGGAAGAAGGCTGACCTGGAGTAAATGGCTTGGGTGCCATTTCTGGAACTGGAGAAACAGATACAGATGTTTTAGAAGTATTATGCATAAGAGCACTGCGGCATTGAGGCTTGTCACCCTTCCTGGATGTACAGAGGTTACAGTCTCTAATAAGGTGACTAGCACTACCACAATAGAAGCATAGGTGGAGCTGTCTGCGACGCTGGCGTTCAGCTTCCGAGCATTTGGAATGCGAGAATCTAATGACTTTGTCTTCACACTGCATGGAAGAGCATGGAGTATTTCTAAGGGAGTTTATAATAGGAGATTGTTTCCTTGCAGTGGGTCGAGCAGAACTTCTTGCAGTAACTTGTGTACTCTGGAGGATTTCTGGTATTAGCAGAATAATAGTGGACAGAAGACTTTGCAGCTGTTCCAACAATCTATGAAAAACACTCAGAGGCTCAGAATCCCTTTGGCAAGGGAACTGGGAAATCCGTGGACAATTCATGGGTGACAGGGGACAGGAAACTGGAACAACCGGAGTTGAATTGGAACATGGACTAGAAGTACGCAGGAATTGCTGGAGATCGTCCA